>NC_056729.1:135420662-135720662 GCF_019279795.1 Protopterus annectens
ATAAGTTTGCTCAGGCTGAACTGACTAAAAAGACTGATTTAGGTGCCAAGCCCTTCAGAGATATCATGCCAACATAGAGAGGGATGATGAGCCCTGAAAGGACATTGCTAGGGACAACAAAAAATAAAAGACCACATCCTGGCATAAAAAGTATCAAAAAACAAGAGGGATTGAGTGTGGAAGGGGCTACTGTAACAGTGATTATTTCAATATCTACTGTTATGGGAAATTTACTTACTCAATTGTACTATGTTCATCATATTGATCACTGCTGCAGTAACCTTAGTTATATGGGTAGATTACCCTAGCTTACTAAATTTGTGAAGGAGAAGAGGTAGGGGCCAGTTACCCTTGGAGGAAGATCCTAGCAATGCCTGATTTAGACCTAGAGAATGACTCAGGCTTGTAATATCTTGTAAACGTATGTATAGAGGATTGTGTTGCTGCTTCTATAATACTTCCAGAATCCAATCCTTTCTAAAAAGCAATAGATGAAGCTAAGGCCCTGTTAGAGTCGGGCTGGACCCAGCCTGGATTGATTTTGTTGTGGTAATTATAGCAACAAGTTAATAGCCTGACTCAATTATTTCAAAATAGTCAGTTTTGACACAGGCTGTCCTTTTTTACCTTCACAAGAAATGATCAACTGATCTGAACATCTGAAAAATGTTGTTCTGTCAAGACTGTAACTGAGTTAGGGATAGGAGAATCCTAAGTGAAAGACCTGCTTTGACACACTTTTTAATTGATTCTAGAACAAAATCTGCTGTTAAAAAAGGGCTAATAAGTAAGGCATATAAAATACTGCACAATAACTATAGGATTCAATGAGAGGAGGTTAGAAATGATTGGGAAGAGAGACTGGATAAGCAATTCACAAGGAAGCAATGGACTGACATATGCATGTCTCCCAAATATGCAATAAAGTCTAGAAGATTTAGGATTTTTGCTTGGAAGTGCTTTCATATGTATATTTATAACCCAAGCAGACAGACTCCAAGGAATTTTTCCTAAGTAGATGGCAAATGTTGGAGATGCGATAGGAAAGAAAGAAGTAACTGGGAACATATGTTTTGGGAGTGCAATGAGCTGGCAGACTAAAAAATTCTTTACAGAGTGCTCAGTCTGAAACATTGATTAAGCAAATGGGTTTAGCTACGGAAATGCATTTTTTGACCTGGGATACAGGATCTGAATTGCCGATGCGTAGTAAGACCTTATTAAGTTTAATTCTAATGACTGCCAAAAAAACAAAAAAACAATTATTAGAAAATGGAGAGAAAAATCTAAACCAACTTTATTTGAAGTACTGAATATTGCAACAGAAATGAAAAGAAATGAAAGTAGTGTCTTTAGAAAAGGGAATAAGCAATTTATAAAAAAAGGAAACTGGAGGGACAATGCATGCAGAATAATGTTATGGAGGAGCAATGAGGTTTAAATGAAGGCAAGAATTGATCAATTTATGTAATGTTAAATTGATGATAAATATACAAAAATATATGTGAGGTATAATATTTGGGATTTTGATTATGTTAATATGGTTTGTTTTCTTTTATATAAATGTAGGTTTGCCTATGTCTTAAATGATAATTAAGTGTTAAAAATAAAAATGGCCTATTTGTCTGTGGCCATCCAAGATGTAGAATATCTTTCTCCTTCATTTTTTTAGGTTTAGGAAACAAAATGGGGAAATAAATGGTTTGGCTTAAAGTAACCTTGGATACCACTTTAGGCATAAAAAGGATTAGTTCTCAAAAAAGTCTGCCCTTGTGGAAAATAAGATAGGATTTGTAGAGAAGTGTTTGTGATATACCTTTAAGAAGCTTTCCAGTGAGTAAGCACATACATGCACTTACTGAGCATGTGCAAGCAAGAGTGGCATTTTGAGTGAGCAACCATAATGTGAGTATGCAAGTATGTAGGCAGTCAAGTTAGATAGTTTGTTTAACTTTAATGTTCCTGCCATCCATCCTGATGAATTTGTATACAATAAACTTCTTAAATGAACACCCAAGCCTCAACATCTCTTAATACACATAAGAGTGAAAAGGTTGACTTTCCTAAAGAGCTTGCAACTCAGATAGCCTTCTTGCCGAGGTCAGATCAATCAGTATATCCATTTTCCATGTTAAGAACCTCAATCTGCCACATTATCTGGTTTAAATGGAGCAAGTGTTTGCTTTTCTATCATAAAATTAAGATCCCAATGAGGAGCCACCACTTTTCTTGGAGGCCTCTTATGAAAAACCTCTTTAAAAACATTTTGACATGAGAATGCATTGAAAGAGCAGGATCCATTGGCAGACATGCTGAAATGGCTATTAAATAAACATTGAAGGAGGAGTAAGAAAAGCCATAAGATACTAACTCACACAAATATTGTAAAACCAGAGAAACACTAGCCTTGAATGGGTGCTGGTCATGGTTTGGCACAAACTAGAAAATCTTTTTAATTTGCTAATATATATGCTTTTCTAGTAGCAGGCTCTCTGCTTATATAAGTACCTGCTGAACATTCTTAGTAAATAAGTGCCTTTAGATAATTAAGACTCTATCATCCAGGCAGTTAGTTGAAATTTATTGGGGTTGTTGTTTATTAAACACCCTTGATCTTGTGTGAGTATAACCATTCTGTGAGGAAATGTGTGGTAATTACCCCCGGCCATTTATAAAGAAGAGAGAACCACTGTTGCCTGGGCCAGAAGGGAATCACCAGAATGATCTTGGGGGATTCCTTCTGAATATTCAGAAGTACCATGGATATCAGTGGACAGGGTAGAAAACATAGATGAGTATTTTTTTTCAAGGAAAGGAAAAGCCATCTGTCATCCAGGCCTTCTTTCATGAAGCAGAATCTTGCCAGCTGATTGTTCATGAAGAAGGCCAATAGGTCTACTTAAGGAAGTCCCCACAGATGGATCAAATATTGGAAGACTGTGTGAACTATTTTACATTTGTGAGGGTCTGCCTTGTGCTACTCAGCTTATCTGTCACATAGTTTTACTCTGACAGGATGTAGGATGTCTGTAGAAGGTGACTGTGCTGTAAAGCTATATCCCAAGCTAACATGGCTAATCTGCAAAGGAGGTAAGACCTGGTTCCCCCTTGCTTGTTAACATACCACATGACTATCCTATTTTCTGTAATAATTGATGAAATCCAGGGGACTAAAGAGGATCAGAGAGTTAAGAGCCTTAGTCAGGGCAATCTTTTATATTTATGTGCTTGCATCTTTCCTTGGTGTTCCATAAACATTGCAGTTTTATCCATTCTGAAATTGCTTTCTAAGTAAAGTCCAAGGCATCTGTGATGAGTGTCTGCTTTAGAACAGAAAGGGAGAAGGGGAGACCTGGAATCACTGAATTTTGTGGTCTTCACCAAGTTATTTCTATTATGACAACCCCCAACACTGGAATTTGAAAATACAAGGGATGCTGGTGCTGTGACCACAGAGACTTCAGATACCACCTTATAGGAAGGATCAATAGCCTGAATTAAACCTTCATTCAGACCCAGGAAATTTGAAGCGAAGTAGATAAATGTTTAGTTTTGCATTTCTTTTTGACAGGAAAAATGGGGCAAACAGTGTTGTTAATGGCTGAAGCAACTTCCTCAGGGATGGGCATAACATTCTAACTAAACAGGGAAGACTTCCCTTTTCTTCTCCTAGATCAGACAGTAATGGCTCTACCTCACCCACTGATGGAAGCCTGATACCCACAGAGGTCCTGGCTAACCCTCTGTACATAATGGCTTTTGTTGCTACACCAGAGGGATTTGTGATAAAAGATGAGTGGTCTGAGGGGCTAGCTTTGGCCACAGCAGAGTTACCCACCTGCGACTGAGGCAAACTGCTAGCCTGCTGTGACAGCAAAGGCTAATTGCTGAACTTCCTCTTTTTTGTTGCCTGAAAAAGGACCTACCATGGGATCAGAAGTTTGTTCCATGGTGGTCAACCAGAAAATATTGTCTTTCCTGGCGAGAAAATATGCAGCATATGCTGGTGTGATGTTATAAGGCAGTACCAGCTGTGCCAGGGAAAGTAGGGCAGTACATGTGTACATATGCCAGCATAGCTAGCTGGAGATTTGTAAACAATTTTATGTTATTTGACTACCACACTGATTTATACAGATGTTTGTGTTAAAGACATATTTGTAAAATTACTTGTGCTAAAATTGCATCAACAGTAGGTCCTGCTGGACAGAAAGAATGCATGCATATATATTAAGTTCTATTGTTGTAACAGATCAGATGTGTATGCTTTAACAAAGAATCCTGGTAGAGTGGAAAGTTTGAAATTGTGTTATAGCTTTCAAATACTGCCACAGATCTTAGCAAAGCTCTGTGTGTGTATTTTACCAGAGTCAGATGACCAGAGGTGATGTCATTGTCTAACCAGCATCATCTGGTTTCTTTGGAACTCTCATAGCAGTACTTTAGAAACTGATAGGAAAGATTTCTGACAGGATATATATCTCAAACATCTACACAAATAGAGAGAGACATTATCTGACTTTTGCTGTCATAAGACACTCAGCACACATCAGCTTGCCTTGCTTTAGTAAGTAGTCTGGGAACGGGAACAGTAATTCTTTAGTTAGTCAGCGACATTTAGTGAGAATAGTTTAATATTGTTTTCTGATCTGTGAGAAACTATGCAACTGTATTATTTTTATACTCTGTGGTTGAAACTCTGTTGTTTATTGTATTCTGTATTCTCCTGTTTTCTGTTTTATTATTCCTCATTAAATATTTTGATACCTTTTATTATGGCTTGTCCTCTCATGAATGCTTTTAACATCTTGAGAGTACTTATGCTTATTTTAGTGACACTGTGACTGTTCCTGAAATCCTTGATGCTTTGATCACACTTTACCATTTGTTTTAGTATTATAATTGGGTACCCTTTGTAAGAGCCTTAGGGTAGCTGACTTGAGGCAGCATTATTACATCAGAGTCTGGGTAGAAAGGGGCACAGCTAGTAAATCTGTGCCAGCTTTTCCCAGGTGCATATGTGTGTGTGAAACTCAAATATACAAGTGTGTGTGTCAGCTACTGGGAACAGGGACATAGATCTCCAAAGTGGTCAGTGTGGAGTTTTCTGTGGGTCTGGAAAAAGAAAGACAGTCCAGCCCCATGTCTGGAGCATGCTCCCTGCATGCTCTTAAGGGAAATTGTAAAACAACAAAACTGGACAAAGCCAAAACAACTCACCAAAAAAACAAAAAATTACCATGGCACAAACCAAGAACTTTAGCAGACACGGCTCAACAGACCAACATTATTAAAAACAATATTTATTACTTGATTTTAAAACTTTAAGTGCTTTCATCCTATAATATAGGACTTCTTCAGAAGTAACAAATTAAAAGCCATTCAAAGTTTAAATATTCCGCCAAACAGATCACATGACTGATTTTCTTCCAAAGCATTAAAGCCATATTCCAATACAAAGATATATTCCATATTACTAAAAACGTATTGTCATAAATAAGAAGTCACATTTAAACAACTATTATAATTAAATATAATCAATCTTAAAATAAATCATCCCTAACTTTCAAGTGCTTTCAATTTTAGCATATAAGATATAGAATGAGATTTGTTCAACCCTAAGTCACTGAATGCATTAAGGTACAATTGCCAGTATAATTCTCTCATCTTTAACCAAAGATGATGGTTTCCACCCCTATTTGTAGATGCCACTTCTTTAAGAATAAAAAACTTAAAATGGTGGTCATGAGTACTCATAATATGTTTAGTCAAATCATTAGTACTTTTTAAAATTTTTATGTCATATACGTGTTCATGCATTCACCAAGGGAGCACTCTGTTTACCAACATAGTATGCCCCACATATCTGACACAAAGCAAGATATACAACATTTTTAGAAAGGCAATTAAATCTCTTATTCATTTTTAACACTTTACCATTTGAATTTAGTGCCCGCCATGACATATTTACAATAGTGGCAAAAAACACATTTAAACATTCCTTTTAACCTTGTATCACTATTCTTATTACCCACTGCTTCAACCAAATTTTTAAGGGTTCTACCCCTTTGGTATACAATCCTAGGACCCTTACCCAGTTTAGCGCTTAAATCACTACCATCCTTAAATAATGCCCATTTTTTCTGCAAAATCAATATAACCATAAAACAATCACTATTATATGCAGTAATTAGTGAATTACTATATATATCCTTGGACACCTTTTCAATTGGCCATTGTGTATTGTCATTCCTGTGCATGGCTTGGTTTAAGGCTGGGGATAGCACCCCAGCTATATGAGGTTACATTTCCTTCCACACATTCAGACCACAAACTGAAGACATGAGAACAAAAGGAGGTGATGCAGCAATATTCATTAAAGATAAATACACCTCTAGATTTGTTAAACAGCACAATTTCCTTGAATTACGTCAGGTGCAATTAACTGCAGGTAAGACTCCCCTTCAGGTCATTGCCAGCTATAGAACCCCCTGCATGAATCAGGACATCCACTCAGCCTACATGGATCTACTTGACTCAATCAAGATTCAACTAAACATCCTTGATTTGGGTGACTTTAATTACCCATCCAATGACCAGATAAATTATGTGTGTTCTAACTCACTTTCCCAAAGTTTCCTGGACTTGGTTATCTCCAGTGCCCTGGACTAGTTGGTTGACACACCCACAAGGGGCTCAAACATCCTGGATCTGGTGCTCACCAACATGGGAGACCGGTACACCACCCCCAGTGTGTGGCCATCCCTGATGAGATCTCACCACAAATCAGTCTCACTAGAAGTAACTATAACACAAGAACACCCCCCCCCCAGCAACAACTAGACTAAAATATTGCTCCAAGGCCAATTACAACCTCTTACATGACAGCATAAATAACTTCATAGCCTCGCCCCCCACTGATGGAACAGACACCTATGCTGAGTTATACACCGATGCTTTGTACAAGTACCTGTACAATTGTATTGACTCTGCTGTACCTGATAGAACCAAATCTTCAAGGAAAAACAAACCTACCTGGTGGACAACTGCCATTAACAGGCTATAAAATAAGAGAAAGAAATTGCTGTCTAAGAGTAAGAAGGAATGGTCTACAAACTGGAAACACTTCCTTCTCAACTTAAACAAGCAAATAAGACTCTTAGTGAAGTCTTCCAAAGCTAGCTATGAATCTAAATAAGCTTCCCTAACTAAGGATAACCACAAGGTATTCTTTAGTTACATCCATAACCTCAAAGGTAAGGCCCAGATTTGTACTGAAATCATAGTTAATGGTATTACATATACAGAATATGTGGATATAGCAAACATGTTGGCTGAGAGTTTCAGTGAAGAGCCATAGAGGTATTAACCTGACAAGCCTTATCTGGAAGGCCATGGAACTTATTAACAAAGATATAGGAAATCTCCACTCAACTGACCCAATCTGGCTTTGTCATGGGGAGTTAATGCCTGTTAAGCTTGGTGGACTTCTTCAAGACAGTCACCAAAGCCCTAGACAAGGGCAAATCTGTTCATACAGCCTATCTAGACTTACCCAAGGCCTTTGACACAATCCCCCACTCAGGCATCATTAATACTCACCCAGTGAGTATCAACCCATATATTGTCAGGTGGGGTTGCAAACTGCTTCACTGATAAAACTCATGCAGTCAAAATAGGGGACTCCACCTCCTCCAGCAGACCCGTAACCAGTGGTGTTCCACAGGGATCAGTTCTTGGACCCATATTGTTTGGAATCTACTTCTCTCAAGTACAGGCTAAAACTAAAGGACTGTGGCTAACAAAGTTTGCTGATTACTACAAACTGTGTGAGATCATTTTAACCCCTAACTATGTTAACATCCTTGAAGAAGGTCTTACGTAGACTTATGACTTTAAACTTAATACAAAAAAAATATGTTATTCCCTTTGGCAAGGGTGATGTTCCTGCAAACTACCACATCAATAGCAATACCCTAAGCACATAGTCAGTGGTGAGAGATCTGGGCAAACAGGTCGACAGCAGCCTTAGCTTCGATCACCATGTCTCCACAGTGGTAAGAAGGGTATTTTATATTGCTCATCTCATAAGTAAGAGCACTGCCTCCAGAAAAAAAGAGGTTATAACCCCCTGTACTCTTCCCTCATCAGACCAATAACAGAACACCACGCTCACTTTGGTATGTTCCTTCCCAAATGCCTGCAGCAATTGGAAAGACTACAAAGGTTCCTTACAAAGAAAATGCAGGGTCTTCAAGATCTGTCTTATGCAGACAGACTGAAATCATTGTCACTTTTCTATGTGCCATACAGACTGCTCAGAAGCAACCTGTGCCATGCATATAGAACAATCCCTGATCCAGCTTTAATGGAAATACTGCACATTCGCAAGTCAAATGGCACATGGGTCACTCACTCAAAGGACCTTAATCTGGTATGTAACATCAACAGAAATTGCTGGAGAGACAGATTTGTCTCACAGAGTTTGCCTCACCTTTGCAACAAGCATCCTATTCATGTTAAACAAAGCCCCCTCATTGGCCCTATTTAAGCATAATTTGGATGATTGGATGGGTAACCAGAAATTCACCTTGGGGGTTCCACCTGTGTGTCTCTCTCTTGGACAGGGGCAATAGATGCTGACTTTAGTGCATGCTTGAACCATACTCCCTTGGGATCAGGGGTTGAACATGGCTAAGCTTGTAAGGGCCCTGGGAGCATTACCCTAGTAATCTGCTATGATCCTATAATAAGGTGACTGTCTATCCAAGAGAGTCCACAGAGGAGTGCATACTTCTAAAGCAGGAAAACTTTGAAAACTTAATACCCAAACCAGTCTTTTTAGTCAGCTCAGCTCAAGCTATTTATTTGGACATGGATGATGAACATAAAAATGTGTCATAAATATTGGATTACTATCCACACAGTTGTTCAGTGACTAGATGAATTATTTGGTGATATTTTCAAATATAACTTCATTCTGTGGCTAGCTTATGTGACAGTTCTGCTTTTTGGACTCCCCACAGTTGATTATTTGCTGCCAGCAGCTCCTTTTGTTATTCCCCTAATGTCTACCAGACTTACAGTTCAGGGTCAGTGATGATTTTGAGGACTCTGATGCAGCATCACCCTGATGCCAGAAAGTGTTTTTCCAGTATGGCCTAGCCTATCCTCATTGCAGTCTTGTGAGCTCTGATTTGGCTGCCTTTACATGGACATGCACACTTCCACATATGCACAGTCTCCAGACCAAGATTATCAGGCTCTTCATGCTGCAATTCCTGTGAGTCAGGCTGCCTTTCTCCAACCCCCACCCCCGATGGGTGAACTGGTATCTGCCACTTACTTCCATCCTCCCACACCCAGTCCCTCTAATGCCAGTGTTTCTACTCAAATACATCTCATCTGGACTGCAGTCAGTGCTTTATCCCTTTGCACCTTGCAGCCAGGTAAAGTGAGTCTTTAGTTAATACAGTACTATTATTGTGATATGTCAGTTATATTTTGCTATCTGAGTATTGCATTTAAAAATACACAGTATGAATTATATTATCAAGTTAGCTTAATGCTATTACAAGCTGCAGAGTATTAGCGCTTGTCATATAATTTATGCTGATGTAGATGTCATTATCTGCACCTATATTTCTTAACTAATTAAAAAGTTATTTACTGGTTAGGTCCACTGGACACACTGCCCCTCTTCAGTGATAATCCAGGAGCAATTTCTCATTGAGTGTCTTGTTCAGATCAAATAGAAGTCTAATAGTGCTTGTGGGAAACAAACCCAGGGCTGTTCCTTAGTACTAGACATATATGGTTATCACTATAATGGGAAGGTATAAATTTGATGCATCCTACTGTCTACCACTATTTTATATGTCAGCTACTGAGGCATTCCCATACCTTTCAATCTCGTAACACAAGATTTGGGGACAAAGACAAGAATAAGGCCAAAAAAGACAGAAGACATCATTACAGCACAGAATGCCACAGCTGGATGTGAAGTGCCTTTTCACTAGCTGAAAGAGATCAAGGCTTTGCTCTTCTATTATTCATATATAGTTCTGATGTTGTCAGGATCATATCTGATGGCAACTATCATGCTGAAAGAAAGGGGAAACATGAGGATCCAGGTTTCACCTAATAATCACAATAGTCGATATAATACTTACAACTTTAACAAATACATAGGTTCATAGGTTGGTACTAGGCTATTGGCCCTAGGGCCTATACATGCCTAGCCATAACAATTCCCTGGCTATTTCTTCCCACACTATTTACTTCCCTGGACCCCTGTCTAGCAAGGCGACTGACGTGATCCCCGGAATGAATTTCCTTTCTCCCATCCAATCGTCAAGGTTCCTTTTGAAGAGGGACAAAGAGGCACTCTGCTTGACATGTATGGGCCAGAGCCATAACTAAAGTGAAACAAAGGGAACAGTTACATCAGTCACAAGCTGTTAAGGGGTGCAATTGTCAAGCGTCAGTTGTGCAGGAGCGAGTGCAGTAGCAGAATTGTTTCATGAATTTGCAAGAATATTGCGGCTTCATATGTAATGCCAATACTGAATTTGCAATCATGGCTGAAGTACTGAGCTATTCACTACTCAGTGTGGCATGACTAACTGTATCAAGCTAGTTTTTTACATTTGTAGCAAGCAGCTTTCTAAAGTTTCAGACTTATTTGTCTATTTATTTGTTTTTTTTTTTTTTTGTTTTGGTCTTCAGCTTCAATGATACTTTTTTTAAAAACTTTTTTGCTTACTCATCCAACAGTCTGTGTAGCTGCCTAGCTGACTTAGCAGTGGTTCTGAGAAAAGCAATGGCTAATTTTTTTTCATTTGTCCAGTTGTTCAGTGTTTCCTTGTGGGGATCTTGATGTTTCACGTTAGGTATAAATCTAGCCCAGGTAGGCATATATAACTCCATACCTCACCCTAATTGTTGACTTATTGTGTATGTGGCTTTAATGAAGGTTTAATTCAAGTGGCTCTTTGCCAGTTAATTTTGATATTCTTTTACAAAAAAGTATCCAATGATATTGCTAATTTTTTATATCATCTAGTATCATTATTAGCTGTTTGCATATGGCTGTACAGATGGACTGTACAACATGTTTGTCTTGGGGGTGCAGTGATACTATGGCATAGGTGCTGGACAGAGAAGTCTGTGGATTCAGGTTCCACTGCTGGTTCTACAGTGCAGGAACATGCTGCGTCTGATATCAGTACTACATTGGATTGGGAAAGGTAATTCCTTCCATCTCTAACAGATCTAATTTCACAACATGCCCTTAGATGGATAGAAGTCCTCATGGGGTAAATGAGAGTATACTGCAGAGTATCATCAAAGCTCTTCAATCAGCTGACCAGCATGCTACACAAACAGGAAGCTGCTAAACTGTACAACAGTAAGTTTAAGTGCTTCACAATGCCTTTCATGGCCCACAAAGTATACATTTGCTGCACAGTTAAGTTGATGCTGTGTAGTTCTGTAAATCTGCCAGATGTGGCAAGAGTAGAGCTGGATGGAAGGATAATACATAGATGTGACACATGCATTTACAGATACTGGGGGAAGTCAAGGCACACTAGCTGTATATGTGGCATTGAATCCTGATGTCATACAGAGTAGCTGGATCAAATTTAAGCAATCACCCAACAGAGCTGCACCCCAGGCCCAACATGAGAGACAATGAAATGTGATTTCAATTTGTGCTGCTGAAATAGAAGACCCTTGGCTAAAATCCTATGGATTCCTTTTAATTTATGTGTACTTTCAATCACTGAGGTGATTTCACACTGGAGTGCTTTCACAGAATCATAGGAAGTTATTAAGCTATTGGCCCTATGGCCCTTAGAAGCCTAGCCAAGAATTTAGCCCATTTTCCGACAACTCAGCACCCGATGGCCCTGTCCAGCAGGGACACAGGTGGAATCCCAGGGGTGTATTTTCTGTTCTCCATCCAGTTATCCAGGTTGCGCTTAAAAAGGGTTAATGAGGTACTCTGCCTGACATGGAT
Source organism: Protopterus annectens (assembly GCF_019279795.1). Taxonomy (NCBI): domain Eukaryota; kingdom Metazoa; phylum Chordata; order Ceratodontiformes; family Protopteridae; genus Protopterus; species Protopterus annectens. The sequence continues at coordinate 135,432,685 of NC_056729.1, forward strand.
AGGGAATCTATTCCATAGAAGGGGGAATGTCTGGGACACAAATCTGTCCTGCCAACAAGTCCAATTGATGTCACAGACCAGACTGAGGATGCACGTGGGGGTTATTCAAGTGGAGCTTGACTTCTGGATATGCAGCAGTTCCATCAAGGTGGGGTCTGAGATTGCTTTGTATACCAGACAAAGGTCACCACTGAGGAGACTGTATGAGACTGAGTAGAGGGACAAGGCTATTAGCCTATCTGTGTAGGGTAGCTGTTTGAGGCCCTGGATTCTTCAGGTGAGGAACCGTTGTGGTCTCTTCAGCTGCTTATGATCTTTGTGAGGTACATGCCAAAAGGGGAATTGTTCTCAACAATGGGTCTTATAAGGAAAGAATACAGGGATGTTATGACCACCTTGTTCCTGGATGAGATACCCTTACTAATGAGGTGGGCAGTGTAGAAAGCTTTCCATAAAATGCAGGCACTATTGTGCTCAAAAGTCAGTTTGCTATCAACTTGGGTGCTCAAGTCACTCATGATTGATCACATGCTTAGGACATTGTTATCACTGTGATAATTTGTGGGGGCATCACTCTCCCCAATGGATGATGATGATGCATTTTTTTGCATTCAGTTTGAGGCCATGTTTCTGGCACCAGTCATTTGTTTGGGCGAGACCCTCTTGGAGGATGTCCACATATCTAGGGGAACTGATGACAGCTCCCAGCTGGCAGTCACCTGCAAACTTCATCAGCCATAGACCACTGGCTTTGGCCTGCATCTCAGAAAAGTATATCCCAAACAACAGAGGCCACAAGAGCAATCCCTGTGGTACACCTCTTATTATGGGTCTACTGCTTGAGGTACCTTCCCTTATTTTGACTAGGGAGGTTCTATCAGTGAGCCAGTTTTCTACCCATCTGGTAACATATGGATTGATGCCTAGCTGAGAGAGTTTGTCTGCTATACCTGAGTGCGGAACAGTATCAAAGGCTTTGGCCAGGTCAAGGTAGGCAGTGTGTACCATTTTCCCCTTGTCCATGGCTTTGTTGACTGTCTCAGAGAAATCAACCAAATTTAACAGGCATAACCTCCACTTGACAAAACCAAACTGGGTGAGATCAAGTGTTTGCAGGTTGCCAATGTCCTTGTTAAGGAGGTCCATGATAATCTGTTCCATGGCATTGAAGATCAGGCTAGTTAGGCTGATGGGTCTATAATTTCCTGGAGTGGTAGGTACGCCACCTTTGTGCAAAGGGATGACAGTGGTTGTCCTCCATTCAGCTGGGATGAAGCTAGTACTCAAGCTTTGGTTGAATAGGGTGCCTAATGGTGCTGTGAGTTCCTGCCCGAGTTCATGTAGAATGCAGCCTGGGATGTTACTGGGTCCCATGGAGGCTGTATATTGTGCCTTTGAGAGGGCAGTGATAGCTTGGTCCCTAGAGATAAGGGAAGGGGGCAGGTGCTAGGGATGTCCTGATTTACTGATGGGGAGGACAGAGGAGTGAAGTTTTAACTGAACCTATCTGCAAGCAGGTTGGTTATATCTACGGCATTTGTGTATGTGGTGTCCTTGATCACCAGTTTTCAGCAGATCTGAGTGCTTCCTTTGAGATTGTGGACATATATGAAGAAGGCCTTATTATTGTCTTTAGTAGATGTGGCCAGTTTGGACTCAAAGTTTTCTTTGGAGGATTTCATAGGTGCTCTTTTCTGCTTGTTCAGGCTATGATTCTTCTTGGTCCTGGACAGCAATTTTTTTCTTTTTATCATAGAGTTTATTTAATGCAGATGTTCACCAGACAGGTTTAATCTTCCTTGAAGAGGAGGATTTTGTCCTGTTGGGTATTCCTGATTCCATGCAGTTATATAAATGCTCATATAGTACTTTGGTGTAGGTTTGGACATATGTGCCACTTTCTATGGAGGGGGACAGGGTTGTGATGCTGTTTATATCTTCCAATAGGAGGTTGTAATCAGCTTTGGAGAAATTTTTTTGTTTGACCCCAGCTGAGGGGGGGGGGGGTCTATATTATAACATTGAAGTCTTAAAACTTCGAATGTTATAATATCGAACCCTATGCACCGAACGCTGAAAATAGCGAAGCTGCAGAATATTGAATACTTTCCTAGTGAAAGTATTCAGTGGGCCATTTCTACAGCTTCGCTATTTCCTCGACTGTGGAGCGAAGGTTACAGACTGGGTTAAGGTAAGTGTGCGAATGAAGGTAAGTGTGCGATAGAGACCTTAGGGTTAGGGAGCAAGTAAGGTGAGTGTCCGATAGGGACTTTAGGGTTAGGGAGTGGGTAAAGTGAGTGTGCGATTGTAAGGGACTTTAGGGTTAGGGACCGGGTAAGGTGAGTGTGCAGTAGTTACGGACCATAGGGTTAGAGTTGGGTTAAGGTAAGTGGATAGCTAGTAGTGTATGTATGGTTTAGTGTAGGGTTTTGTGAAGTGTATGTGTGTGGACTATTTATTTTGGTGTGCTTGTGCTGTTTGTATGTTTGTCGGAACAGCAATTTTTCCCTGGGAAAAAATTCTCTATTCTGAGTGTTCAGTGTTATGGTCTTTCGATTGAAATGGTTCGATATTATAACAGTCAAAGTTTTAAGACTTCGATGTTATAATATAGACCCACTGAGGGGGGGGGGGTCAGGGGAGATGGTAACCTTGAAAGTGGCTGCTTTCTGGTCCGATCTTACCAGGGATGATGACACTGTAGGGATGCTGCAGTGATTATTCATGTTGGTTAATACCGAGTCCAAGATATTATCACCTCTTGTGGAGGTGTCGACCAGCTGGTCCAAGGCATTTGCATTGACAAAATCAAGGAATCTCTGGGCATTTGTATTTTGGCATGAGTAGTCCTTCCAGTCTATGGTTGGATAGTTAAAGTCACCTGAGACCAAGGTAAATGGCTGAATCTTGATAGACTTGAAAAGGTCTAGATAGGTGGAGTGGGCATCTTGACTCAAAGCTGGGGGCCTGTAGCTGGCTATGCTTTGAATAGTGGTTTTATTAATGGCTAAGTGCACCTGGAGTGCCTTCTGTGCATCATACTGTTTGACCAGCCTAGAGGTGTGTATGTCTTTAATATACATTGCAACTTCACCGTCTTTTCCTTTGCTGCCCACTGTTTGGGGTATGAATGTATAATAGGATGAGTAACCTGGTATACTGTGGTGCTCTTCACAGCTTTGAACATTGTAGAACTTTGCAAGGACAGTTCGTAGAACACCATGCGGGACACCCCACAGAACCCTCTGCAGGGACAGTTCATAGAACGCCATGTGGGTCACTCTACAGAACACTCTGCAGGGACAGTTCATATAACACCATATGGAACACCCCACAGAACACCATGCAGGGTCAGTTCATAGAACACAGTGTTGGGCATCCCACAGAGCACTCTGTAGGAAACTTCACACAAACAAATATAACGGAAATCCCATAAGCCACAGTGAATGGCAGCCCATGAAATTCCAAGTGGCATACAGGATAGCACACCCTGTGGAAAATAATAATAATCCTACATGTTAACCAGGTAGACCCACTGAATACACACAGTCCTTTTTCTGTGATGTCCTAGGAACAATATCTGGATAAGTGACTTGTTGCAGATCACACAATAGGCAAATAACGGCTGAGGGAATCAAACCCTGTACACAGGAACTACATCTTGTAACCTTTAAATCTGTGCCAACCACCAGACTTGCTATGGATGCCTATTATTCACATAAAAAGTGCAATCTGTCTTAATCCTCTGTGAACATAATTTTCCCTTGATAGTACATATGTTCCCTGCCACTGTATGATATATCCTCTGTCACCTCTGGCTCTGATGATTACTGGTGTGTTTCAATGTGTGTGTGTGTGTGTGTGTGTGTGTGTGTGTGTGTGTGTGTGTGTGTGTGTGTGTGTGTGTGTGTGTGTGTGTGTGTGTGTGTGCGGAGGGGGGGGGCACTCCTGTGCTGGTGTTGTTCTGTGGTAAAGACTTAAGCTCATTATGATCATACCATATAATGTACTGCATAGCCTGTTGTGGTTTCAGCGTAATAGTTACTGTACAGTGTGTATTGCATTGTAATATATAGCTGTGGTTCTTGAGTGCTTCTATAATACATAAGTCCACAGTTGGTTGTCATATGTCACAAACAAACCTTATTATTTTAACACAATGCTGTATTGCTAAAGAGTTTGTTGTTGTTCAGTTAGAAACAGTGTTACAGAGTGCCTGTTACTGGCATGGGTTGCTGCACTGCATGACATAAACAAAACTGTCTCAGGTTAACCAATCATACTGTGATTATATTATATTATGATTTTAATGGTGATATTTCCCATATACTTTCGTTTAGTCAAATTTCAAACTCAGAACAAATACACACTTTTGGTCAGCACTATTCAAGGCCAAGAACACTGTTTCTGTGGGGCCAGATAACATACCAGGATGCCTATTGGTCAGCCTGAAGTGTGAAATGTCATACCCCCCTTACAGAAACTTTCCATTATTAGCTGCCAAACAGTGTTTTTGCCAGATAAATGGAGGGCTGCAACAGTCATCCCCTTCGCAAACATGGGCCATCAACTGAGCCTGACTAGCCTCATCTGTAATGTTATGGAAGGGATCATAGAGGAATTAATAAACAAACACCTATGCAACCTACAAAACATTGACCCAAGACAGTTTAGTTTTGTAAAGGCAGACCCTGCCTATTCAACCTAGTTGACTTCTTTTAGAAGGTCACCTAAGGAATGGATGAGAACAAAACTGATTATACCACATATCTGGACCTAACAAAAGCATCCAACACCATTCCCCTTTCAGGTATAGTTAATAAACTCATCCAGCTGAATGTAAATCCTTGTGTAACTCATTGGATAGCAAATTGGCACACAGATCAAACCCAAGAATTTAGAATGGGTGACTCTACATCCACCAAAACAATGGTCACTAGCAGAGTTCCCCTGGGCTCAGTCCTCAGGCCACTCCTTTTTGGTATCTACTTCTCAGAGTTCACGGCAAATGTTGAGGGCTTATGGCTGACAAAGATTTTGGTAATTGTTAACTTGGTGTCATCACAAACTCTCTAGAACCACCAATATCCTTTAGGAAAGCCTGTCACAAACAAATATCTGTTGTCAAAACTATGGCCTAAAACTTAACACCAAAAACTGCATAGTTGTATCCTTTGGCAAATAAGATGTCCGCTAAAACTATCACATTGACAACACTATCCTGAAAAATGGTGCACTAGTGAGGGACCTGGTAACATATGTGGACAACAAGCTGTTGTCCAAACACCACTTGACAATAATTGATTGCAAGTCTTTCTTTATATCACAATCACCATACACATTTAGCCACTCATATGAGTGCATTATCGTCTTGCTTAAATGTATCACATAATGGTTAAAATGGCTGCCAAGCCTCATATTTGTCTTCAAACTGTAACTATGTTTTGCAAGTATGTGTGTTATTTTGCAATTACATCACTTATTTTTACTTCTGCATGATACCAGAATAATGTAGATAGGATTCTAATATTTTCTTAGCTTTCTAAACAGAATACATGTCATATCTATATGTCCTTTTTGACAGAGTACTTGTCACATCTGTATGTCATATCTATATGTCCTTTGTGACAGAATATGTGTCACATATACATATCTATATATCTTTTTGACAGATTACATGTCACATCTATATGTCATATCAATGTGTCACATCTATATGTCCTTTGGGAACTGAGTGGCATAAAAAGAGCAGTGCTAGGACTGTGTGGGATGCTAGCAATTAATCCATAATGATACAAAACTATATCACTGAAGAAGTCTGATGCTTTCTAATCATTAGGAAACATTGTTCAGAACATTTGGATATGGACTGCACTAAGTTTATGATTTGTAAAAATGCAGTACAATTACCTCTGTAATCATACTGTGTGAGCTATTCTATGTATGTCTGTATTGGGAAGGCAATCATACAGTGTCAAGCAACAGCCAACTTAATAAAAAAGATATATGCTTAGAATAGATAACCACGTTTCATAATGATAATATGTTGAAAAGACAGCATGGAAGAGATCTGAATATATATTGCATTTCCTACCTAAAGTCATTTCATTTAATCACTTTTGCATCCATTTTCCAAGAACCACTCTGTCAAGAAGGTTATCAGTAACTGGAACTTACTATGTCCCTCAAGTGAGTAAAGAAGATAATACATGACTTGATATTATGTAAGGTACTAGTCCATTACAGGGTGATAATGTATACACACACACACACACACACACACACACACACACACACACACACACACACACACACACAAATGACACAGAGGCATGCATGCACACTGCACACAAAATAAAAGGTGATTTTAAGGAGCACATTGTATCTCATGTGCATGTGTTTGGGATGAATGGTGGAGCTGAAGCACTCCACAAAAACATGAAAATGCAAATCATTCAGATTCTGCGCATAAAGCACAAAATGCAATTACCAAACTACAGAACCAGTCATTGTGAGGCTGGAATGTTAATTGTTGCACAACCGTGTAATACTCTCATCCCCTATATGAGTGTAATATTACACCTCTTTACAGGGTGTCTCTTCAAAAGGCCTCCATGCATATATACTGTATCTGTATCTATTTCTCTGCATATATATTTATACACACACACACACACACACACACACACACACACACACACACACACACACACACACACACACACACACACATGCATGCACACACAGAGAAAGAGACAGTGAGTGGTAGGTTTCTGTAGTAAGGTGCAGTAAAACAGCTGAGAGGCTTGTACTGCTTTAGGAAGTTCCCAACCTGGAGAAAGGGCAGAATCTGCTGTTGAGCCTGATATGATACTTGCAAATAAAACCCCACAGAGTCTGAACATATATGAAAGGGCATATTCGTGAGTAGAGTGACAACGAGGTTATCAGCATTGCATTAATAGAGATAACCTGAGTTGAGATGAAATAAATTCCAGATTCAAGGTCTTTGAGTAAAGAAGGCCTGAGGAGGAGATTCAGGAGAGCTGCATGCATGAGGGAACCTTGTGTTTGTGCATGAAGAAGAGTAAGAGAGCTGCTGTTTTGTTGACATGCTACCCAGGCTTGTTGTGTCTTTTGGCTTTCCCCGGTTAGGGGTCGCCACAGCGGAACTCCGGTCCGCTAATGATTGGCAGTAGATTTTTACGTGCTGGCTTGCCGGGCCTAACGCACAACCTTCAATGAAGGAATGCCCATTCACACATGTCACCACACAGAAGATGCTCTAACTGAGAATCGAACGGGCAACGTCTAACTGTAAGGCGACAATGCTACCGCAGCACCACCACCACAGGTCTGATATGCTACCCAGTCTATCAAGTGGAAACAGTTCTGGAAGAAAGTAAGCATGAGCTCCTCAAGTGCTGATGAGCTGGAAACTACTTTTGTGAAAAAACCCACATTGCACACTTTAGGCTGCAGAATCTGAAGAAAACAAGGACTGCATTTTGTTCTGTTTCCTCAATTTCAGTTCCCCTTTTAAAATAAACCTTTATTTTATAAACTGAAGCTAATGGACTGGCCTAGTCATAGAACTAGTAATAAGAATGTAGAGAAGTGTAGATACAATGAAGATATTGCTTGAGATAATGTGTCAAAGATACCACACTTATGGAGAATATTGTCAAAATGTGATTTGTGCTACTGATAACCACAACAGAAACATATAAAAAGTGCTTACAAGTTACTGAAAATGTTGAACTGGGTGGTCACCTGTAAACCTTGCAAAACAGAATGAAAATTCATTCCCACTTTCTGGATAAGGTAAGCTTTCGCTGCAGTGAGTAGTAAATGGCAACTGCATTTTTGGAAAGGTTAACATCTGTGATTATAAAAGAACGCTTAATCTCTATCACACCATTACATATTTTAAATGTAGAACATGTTTTTTTTTGCTTACATCTTAAGACAGAAAGCCTGATTACATCTAAACTGGCTGTTCCTATCATTCTGTGGCAGAACTAACATCAACAGCTGTATTCCTAGTGCAAAAGATATACAGTCCTCTGAAACATTTCTAACAAAAGTAGTACCAAAAGTCATTCCATTTCAAATTAAAAACTTAAGAATGGAATGATTTTACTGTTATCCCACTGACGCAACTGAGGGAAAAAAAATCAATAAGTGTGCAGTATGGGGAAAGCCTGCAAAAATTAAATACAGCTTTAACTCATAAGCGGTTTCCTTGCCTGTTTAGTGAGGGTGTGAAGTGTAGGGGGTGAGGGGCTCCTGTGGTTAGGCTTAGAAGCTAATAAAAGAACTGCTAAGGTAACTAAAATAAAATGTACATTTACCAAGTATTATTTTTCTAGAAACAAAGAATTATTTTTATACATGGCATTGAGCTAAAAAGGTACCTTTGGCCATTGGAAATAGCCATTGCGGCAGCACACCACAAGTATACTTCTCAGCTGTACCACTTTTGGTGTTAAATGCCGATTTCACCCTTAAATTACAGGCTGTCATGAAATAACAATTTGCTCCCACTTTAAAACACTATTCCTGTAAACTGCATTTTTTCCTTGTTGTATGACAGGGCAGGTATTACCAGTGGGATAAGAACGCTAAGAGCTGAGTAAGCCAATGAGACACAGTAAATGAAAACATGAATGACTGTAGGAAATAGACTTGTTTTGAGTCATGTTATATGATGTTTTTGTTGTCTGTGGGATGTCAAGTCTGTCATTATATCAAGTAACTCCAGAGTTTGAGGTCATGCCATACAGTGTGAGTGTTAGAAGATGTGCATCTCAGAATCAGCACTTTAAACCAAATGACAACAGACATGATTAAAATTATACCTGGAAGGCAGGCAAGCAAGCAGACATTAATACCTCTCAACTGCCTATAGTTTGATTGATAAGTGGTAAAATTCATGTGCTTTTTGGTGAATCACTGAGGGTTGTAGTCATTAACTAGTGAAAGAAATTGAGTTTCCAACTTTGCACACTTTAAAAAATGTAAGCTAAAGCAAAACCTGTTATTGTAGCACATTTAGGCATATAAGAGCAATGTTTAAAATCTGGCACTGATTTTAGGCCATTTTCCCCAGATTCATATGCTAGAGGTTTGACAGTTACTTGAATGGATTACTGTGGGGGTCTTTATTTATTTATTTAGTTATTGTATACAGACAAAGTAGCTATAATTGTTGGGGTTATATGTGAAGGGAAAAATGTCCTATTACAGACTCTTATTAGTTGCTGTTTAAATTGCAATTATTATTAAAAAAAAAAAACATTTTTTTATATTAACTGTGCTGGACATATCAGAGAAGACCAAATTTGTTTATGTGGTTTAATATCTGGTTGCATATCATTCTTTTCAAATACATATCTTGACGAACTTACATTGGCAATAAAGCAGTAGTGTAGTGCTAAGGAAAAGACTTGCATTTTAGGAAGAGGTATTATAACTGAAAGCGTGAAAAGATGAGGGACTACAGCTGATGTTAAAAGTTGATTAAAAATGTAACCAGTGGCCCATAAATATGCTGTGCTGTCATGCCAAGGAGTACCACAAGAAGTTTTCTTAGTTTTGCTCTTGATGTTTGTCCAGTTTTTAAGAGATTTTGAACATCTTAAGCTTTTATTTCATTGAAGCTGAATGTGGGACTGTTTTTTTGTTTTTGTTTACTGAAGAGTTTCTTTTTTTGTGTGAAATAGAATAGCAAAGAAATTCAATAAACTCTGAGTAGGCTTAGCATGAAGCCTACATGAAGTTTACATGTCTGTGAGATGAGCAGCAGTGCTACTTGAATATGCATGCTGCACATCACGCTTACACGTATACAAGTAAGGTTTCATGGCCAGAAAAACATGTAAAGCAGCATGAACACATTCAGACATGCAGACATGTTTACCTAAGAGCAAACTAGTTGAAGGGGAATGCTCAGACAGCCAAAATAACTACCAGGGTTTAATTTAGGGCAATAAATGCATTACTAACACAATAGAAAAATCTACGCAGTGCAAAGTACAGTACAAACATGTTTTTGCCATACTGAAATAAAGGTTTGGGGTGATGATCATCAAGGGTAGATAGACTGGATTATAAAGACTGTAGAGCGGAGAAGAGTGTGTATTAAAAAGGGCAACAGACAGATTATTATTTATTATTAAATATTTTTAAACCTTTCAACTGTGGCTGTTTTGTGTAGAGATAATTTAAGCTCTAGAGTACATTGCATGTATGTAGTGATACTGTACAAAGCCACTCCAAATAAGCCTTGCTAATCATCACAGTTACTAATTGGATAATAATATTGCACAGTAGTAATTGGACACCCTTTGGTAGGGGCATTTTTAATAGCTGTTAAGAGTAGTTGGTGGCAGTGATTACTACCTTATAAGCCTGGCAGGAGGGGGCATAGCTGGAGAACCTGTGCCAGCCTTCCCCAGGAATGTCTGTGTGTTTGTATATAAACCAAATCTCAATGTGTGTGTGTGTGTGTGTGTGTGTGTGTGTGTGTGTGTGTGTGTGTGTGTGTGTGTGTGTCAGCTACTTGGGCAGGGACACGAAGCACTGGTTGGACAGAAAGGGCACTGGAGTTTTGTCTTGACTACTCAGCTGAGATCTGTACCCTATAGCTGTGCCAATGGGGAGTCTTATTGGGGATCTTGAGAGAAAGGGAGAAACCAGCCCCAGACTGACTGTGATCTTTGTGTGCTCTTAAGAGAAATTGTACTTTACTGTGTGTGTATTTGTTATCCTTCCCAATGTGGAAGCCCCTCACTGGTGTTAGTGGTGAGGATTGAGGCTCCTTGATTACTGGGCCAGTGCATGGGCATCACATATTAATTGGTTGGCAGTGGTGGAATATCCACACCACATATTACTTGGTTGGCAATTGGCTTGTAGTGGTGTGGATAGTGATTTCCTATAGCTTGTGTACAGTGATCACTGAAGGTGTTTTTGTCCTCTAAATCAGCCACACAGTGAATATTCAGAGTTCGGATCACAATTGTTTTATGTATTTTGTTAGCTTAGTTAGTCAGGAAGAGCAGGCAAGCATGTCAGCAGAGGAGTATGGCAAGCTGACAAGGAGCCAATTGGCAGAGATGTGCCAGGGTAAGGGACTGGTGCATGGAAACCTGACTAAGGCAGACATGATTGCAGCTTTGGTCACAGCTGAATCAGAAAACAGCAATCAGGAGGATTATCAGACTGGCTGTGGAAATGTGCAACACTCAGAGAATGGACAGCTCAACCTTTTATGCAGAGGACTTAAAAATCCATCTGGAGACAAAGAGACTTGAGTTGGAGGCCATGTGATTGGAAAAAGAAGCAGCAGAGAGACCGATACATCTTCAGGCTGAAGAGAATGAGAAACTGCTATGCCTGGAAGCTGAGGAAAAGGAGAGGCAAAGGCAGCATGAAAAGGAGATGCTGACTCTTCACCAGAGTCATGGAGGTAATGTGGAAGGGAGTAACCAGACACCAGAAGCACAAAAGGTCAGTAAAGTTCTCCTACAGTTTACAGAGGGGTATCATTTTGATAGTTTTATTCATATGTTTGAGAGGGTATGTAAAGATTATGATGTTGACCAAAGGCTCTGGGTATGGTTCCTGACCCCCTTACTCCATGGTAAAGCTGCAGATCTACTTTCCAAATTATCTGACGTTGACTGTTTTAACTATAATGCTGTAAAGATTTGTTTGTTAGAATTTTTTAAGCTAACACCTGAAACTTATAGGAAAAAGTTTTGTGAGCATAGACACAAGGCAGATGAAAGTGTGTGTGAATATGTTGCTGAACTGAGCATGTATTTTCATAGGTGGATGAGTGGATGTCATGTCACCACTTTTGAAGGGATGGCAGACCTTTTGGTAAGGGAACAAACCCTTAGCACTTTGAGTGAGGACATGAGGATCTGGTTAGCTGATAGACAATGTGCTACTTCAGATGAGTTGGGGAAGAAGGGAGATCTATACCTAGCAAACAAGGCATCCCTGCACAGGAAAGGGATCCCCAGTACTGTTCATGGGTCTAAAGAAATCTGTAGTGGGCAGCCCAGACTTCCCCAACAGAATCTGCCAGTAGCAGGGGATGCCACTAGTCCAGGTACATGTCCAGGCCTATGGTTAAATGTTTTGAATGTAACCAGTGGGGCCATGTGGCATACAGATGTCCACAGAGGTAAGGTGGGGAAGAAAACATCAGAGCCAATAAGTGGGAAAGACAAAATGCCAATAGTAGATTGTCTTGAGACAACAAGGGTACCAAACTACTATGCTGCAGATGTCCTGACAGGGAAGGATTTGGATGAGGCCGTACCATGTGCTTATGCCGTTATACACAGTCAGGGTAGGAGACAAGCATGTGGGTTTGGTAGCCTGGGGGAGACCCAGACAGACTGCATACTTGCAGCCAGGACTGGTGAGGTGGGTACTTCAGGGAGGGAGCTACAATGTAGCAGTGAGACTAAAGGTGAGCCACAGCTGTTTGCAGATACTGATGTTCCCCTGGACAGAGTGATCCCAAAGGTAGAGGTGAGTAGTAGTACCTAGGCTGATAGGAAGGGACCACTGTCAGAGGATGCCAGACTTCCTGTGGAAGGTGAGCTGGGAGAGGTTACAAAGAGAGAGTTGAGATAGGCTCAGCTCTCAGACCCTACATTGCAAGGCCTGAGGTAGGTAGTTAGTGAGGCACCTGATTCTCAAGGGAAGGGGGAATCTGTATACTGGGACAAAGGGTTACTGTATAGAGTGTGGACCTCTGAGGGAGGGCTAGAAGGTGAGGGAATACTGCACTTGGTAGTGCCTAGAGCCTACTGTCTGGTGCTTCTAGCCATGGCCCATGACATTCTCTTAGCAGGTCATATGGGCATAAAATGTACAAAGCGACGTATTATGCAGAACTTCTATTGGCCTGGAATTTCCAGAGATGTAACACGGTACATGTCAGTACTAGTTCCCAACTGTGAGCAGTGCCAAGAGGTAGGCAAGGCAGGAGCCATTTCAGAGGGTAGCTATGGATATTGTGGGGCCTCTTAGTACCCCAAGTTCCATAGGGAAAAAGTATATCCTAGTGGTAGTAGATTATGCTGCAAGATACCCTGGGGCAGTGACTTTGTCCTCCATTGAGGCAGAAACGTTGGTAAATGCTTTTTTAGAGATTTTCAGCAGGGTAGATTTCCCAAATGAAATACCGACTGACAGAGGTGCCAATTTCATGTCAGACCCGCTGGCTTATCTGTGGAAGTACTGTGGGGTGAAGCACCTAAAGACCACCCCCTACCATTCCCAGACTAATGGTCTTGTTGAGAGGTTAAACTCTACAATCAAGTTCATGCTACAGGCATTTTCAGACCAGTTTAAGAGGGAGTGGGAAAATATTTGCCCCATCTGTTGTTTGCTTACAGAGAGGATCCCCAGGAATTAAATGGGTTTTTCACCCTTTGAGTTGCTGTATGGGCATAGGGTGAGGGGACCTCTAGATTTAATTTGTGATGAGTGGGTAGGTAAGTGTGAATCTCACAAGGAGTCTGTTGTGGCATATGTCCTAAACCTCAGGACAAGGCTCATGGAACTCATGGGCTTGGCCCAGGAGAACCTGGCAGAGGCCTAACAGCAGAAGAAGGTCTGGTATGACAGGAATGCCCCGGCTAGAGAGTATGCTGTAGGGCAGCAGGTAATGGCTCTCATTCCTGTTAGACACAACAAGCAGCAAGCAGCCTGGGAGGGACCCTACAAGATGGTAAGCAAGGTAAGTGGTGTTAACTACCTGGTAGAACTGCTAGGCAGGAGGAAGGAGCACAAATTGTACCATGTTAACATGATGAAACCTCACCATGATAGGGAGAACCTTGTGCTGAGTATTTGCAGGGAATTGCAGGAGGAGTCTGAGGGAGATCTCATGACTGATCTCCTCAGTAAAGTTTGGACTGACACCTCAGTGGAAGGGGTAGCAATGCCCCAGCAGCTATCTCCTACCCAGGATCGAGAAATCCAAGCAGTGTTACAGGAGTTTGGGGGCATGTTCACTGGGAAACCTGGGTGCACCATCCTGGTGCAACACCAGGTGGATACAGGACCCCCAAGGCCTATTAGGCAGGCCCCTTATTGGATGCCTGAGAGAGTCAAACAGATTCTGAGGGAGGAGATACAGGAGATGTTGGAACTAGGGGTAATTCAAGAGCCCAACAATCCCTGGGCCTCCCCAGTGGTGCTGGTGCCAAAGAAGGATGGCAGCACCAGGTTGTGTGTGGACTACAGGAAATTAGTCACACAGAGTCAGATGCTTACCCATGCCTAGGACAGATGAGGCCCTAGAGCAGCTGGGTAGGCCTAAGATCTTACCACAATTGATCTTACCAAGGGTTACTGGCAGGTGTCCTTGACTCCCAGTGCTAGAGAGAAGTCAGCCTTCATGACTCCTTTTGGCTTGTATGAGTTCATAAAGATGCCTTTGGGGATGAAAAATGCCCCAGCGACTTCCCAGAGGCTGGTAGATCATATCCTAGCAGGGACAGGAGGGTTTTCCCTTGCTTATCTAGATGATATTGCCATCTACAGCCATTCCTGGCAAGAGCACCTTCAGCATATCAGAGAGGTGCTGGGCAGACTACAGAGGGCAGGGTTGATCATTAAGCCCAGCAAATGTCAGGTAGGTATGGCAGAGGTCTCCTACCTTGTACATAGACTGGGGAGTGGTAGGATCAGGCCAGAACCTGCCAATGAGGAAGCCATTCAGGCATGGCCTGCACCTGTTACCAAAAAGCAGGTGAGGGCATTCTTAGGGAGAGCAGGGTACAGAAAGTTCATGCCCAGTTATAGTACCATAGCTGCTCCCCTCACAGACCTGACAAGGAAGAACAGGCCAGATAATGTAGTGTGGACCACAGCATGTGAGCAGGCATTCCAGAAGCTTAAAGAAGGTTTCAGAGGACCCCATGTGTTAGCCAGTCAGATTACAGCAAATAATTTGTTGTGCAGGTGGATTCTTCAAACCATGGGGTGGGGGGCTGTACTTAGCCAGATTTCTTCAGAGGGAGAAGAGCACCCATCAGTCGTAGGCTTCAACCCAGGCAGGAATGCTATGCAGCTGTAGAAAAGGAATGCCTAGAGACAGTGTGGGCACTGCAGAAACATCTGCCTTATCTGTATGGAAGAAAATTTACTGTAGTTACAGATCACAATTCCCTAACATGGTTACTCCCAGCCAGCCGCCACAATGTCAAGTTGCTAAGATAGAGCCTACAGCTGCAAGCATATATGTCAGTGCAGCACCGCAGTGGGTTTAGCAATACCAACGCAGATGGGCTCTCAAGACAGGGAATGGGGGGATGGGATAAGGTATTTTCAGATAGACCTAACCCTCTCAAGCAACGTTTCTCAAGGGTCACTTGAAAAACTAGTTGAGCTCTCCAGAGGGAAAGATACAATTATTATTTGACACCCATGCACTGGCCCAGTAATCAAGAAGCCTCAATTCTCACCATTAACACCAGTGAGGGGCATCCACATTGGGAAGGATAACAAATACACACACAGTAAAGTACAGTTTCCTGTAACAGCACACAGAGATCACAGTCAGTCTGGGGCTGGTTTCTCCCTTTCCCTCCAGATCCTCAATAAGACACCCCACCCCCACTGGCACAGCTATAGGGTACAGATATCAGCCAAGTAGTCAAGCCAAAACCTTCAATGCCCTCTCTGTCCAACCAGTGATTTGTGTTACTGCCCAAGTAGCTGACACACACACACTTTGAGATTTGGTTTATATACAAATACACAGACACTCTTGGGGAAGGTTGGCACAGGTTCTCCAGCTATACCCCCCCTGCCAAGCTATAAGGTAGTAATCACTGGCACCAACTACTCTTATCAGCTACTAAAAAGGCCATTACCAAAGGGTGTTCAATTATTACTGTGCAATATTATTATCCAATTAGTAAGTTTTATTTGGAGTGGCTTTGTCCAGTATCACTATATATATATATATATATATATATATATATATATATATATATATATATATATATATATACAATGTACACTAGAGCTTAAATTATCTCTACACAAAACAGCCGCATGTTAAAGGTTTAAAAATATTTAATAATAAATAATAAAAAACACAAGACACATATTCTCAATTCAACACAGTGCTAGTCAAGAGTTCAGAAATCACAGGAAAATGCTTAAAATAATACTGTAGAATAGTCTGACATAAATATAGAACACAGCTAGACTAGATCTGATAAAATTCCTATCTAACTCTAAAAGCAATCACAGTTCTAAATAAACTTACATACAGATCAAATGTAGAGAACTGGTGAGTAGATGTTTTTAGACAAAATCCAAAATGCTCTGCTTCTCTCTCTCTGAGAAAGTCTTAAAAATACTACATCACTGCTGACTCTTTTTAGATTACATCATTCTTCTCGGGTTCCCAGGCTAACAGAAACTCAGAGTTTTAACATTTCTTTGATATTGCACCTGGCCAGGAACCTATAGCAATAAAAGACATTATATATGTAAAAATCTAAAAATTAACTCTGGTGTCAAAACAATAGAATGAATTCCTCAGTCCAGACATTATGTCTTTGAGCTTTGTGATCAAACAGTCATACAATGCTTGACTTATCAGCTTTCTTCCAGTAGAGTGCACTGTGATTACATTTTTGAAGTTCAACATTTAACACAGTTTTCTTACATTTAAGAGGACAAGCCTGTGGATTATATTCATATTTACAATGACATATAATTATCTACAAAATTCTGTCTAGCTAGGCTGGCAGCCTTCACATATCTTCACAGCATCCACAAACAGTTCTGCACTAAATTGTTTATTCCCCTTAACATGTTGCATTTATTTAAATATTAAATTTGTGACAACACCTCCAAATACATCCTTGGTTATGCATCATATGCCACACAGTTCACACAGTCATACAACTTTACCAATGTCATGTAATTACATCAATTGCACAACATATGACTACATGTTTTTCATTGGAAAGCTGTGTTTTAGTGGCCTGATAGCATATAAGGACACATTACAAACGAGTTTGTTGTGGGTCATACAGAACATTTACTGACAGACATACTGATACAATGGTGCTGGTGACCACCGCAGTAATCCTTGGGAACAGCAACATATACGCACATGCAATAAATTTTGGAACTGAGTCAAAGCATGTGATATTTTTGTGTATATCACAGAATTACAGCATGTGGATGAAACAAGACTCATGTGCCCATGTAATCTGTATGAACTTATATTGATGTCTGTCACAGAGCATTTAATGATGGTAGGTATACACATGCACACCTGTGAAGTACTGCAATTGTCACTGTGATGATGGTTGAATGAGAACTGCGTAGAATGTTGATCTGATTCACTACAAAAAACATGCCATATTACACCAGCAATATATCAATTCTCAGAAGGCATATTACTACAGCTGTTATGGAAGGAACATGTAATGAAATGGTAGCAATGGCCATCAATACATTACCTCATGACACAGCTTGTAATACCTTCTTGAAGGCTTACTTTTCATACATATCTTGACATAACACATGTCAGTGACATCAACATTGACATGTGAAATATTCATAGGGTCATAGGTCAGTGCAAACCTAAAGGCCAGCATCACATAAAATATTAGACATTATTATACCATTAAACCAAATTCCCTATATCTATATGCTGGATGATAGTAAGGCTATATGTATATATGTGTATTTCATTGCATTACATATTGACTCTCTCCATATGTGACATGTGCACCACCTCATGACAGAATTTTCCATCACACATCAAGTGGACTAGAGATGTCTTGCAAAGGCTGATGGAAGGACTCTGCTTCATGATTTGTGTATGCATCTTTAACTTGAGGACATCCTCAACTCCTCTGCAGGAAGGATGTCTTGTGGCCAGAAAGAAAAGGGGATGTTGTATGCATGGGGCTATGTTAAAGGTTCTGCTAAGGGGTAGTGAAATGAAAAGTGATTCAAAAGATCATACAATTGCAATAATGTACCACCAACTACATACAACAGAAGACTGGGTCTGATTTGAGCATTACACCTCTGTAGGTATGGCAGCTGAATTCCATACAATGTAAAAGTAGTACCACCACATATGACTGACTTTAACACTGTCACATTGAAGATTATGGAGTATGATAGCATCACTGCATGTTGAGAAGAACATGTTGGAGGGGTGTCTGACATGGATGTGGGCTCACATCTCAGTGTAAAATTGCCTACTACATATTATTTGAATGTGTACACACTCAAGTTGCCTGCTGTCAGATTAAAACTTGTACATTTCTAGTTACAGAAGCTGTAGAACACAGTATGCAATGTCACTGCCACAACACAAGTTTGACTTGAATAATGTCAAAGTACACTTTAGACAGGATGACATCATCAGTGTATGTCATAAGAAGGTGTTGAGAGGAGTGTCTGACACAGCTGTGGACTCACATGCCATTCTAAAACTGCCACCATACTGATTTTTGAATGAACACACACACACACACACACACACACACACACACACACACACACACACACACACTCACTGACCAGTTGACAGCAATGGGACTAGAACCTCTAACTACAAGTCACAGTACTTAACACAAGTGCCACAGCACAAGTCTGGCTATTACAGGCTTTGCTGTATTCTGGACTTTTGGAAAGTTTCTGTGTTGCCCATTTCCTTTCTTGGATAAAGGGAGGCTTCTTTGTTCACCAGTAGCAGTGGGGAGCTTGGAGCAGCCTATCTATCCCTGGAGGACTGTTCCCAGCACAAGAATCTGGTAGTCTATTGGCCGTTTTGTGCCATTTTCTAGCTTTTTCAAGTCCCGCTGTATAAAACTCACTTTGGCGCGGTTTTTGCTCTTGTTACTACTCAGCCAAGCTCCCCGTGGTCCTGCAGAGTGGTTCTAGAAGCAGAGAGGCAAAAAGAGTGACTGCTAAGCTGATAAAAGTGTTTTTTATTGCTGCTACTACCTGGGAGACTTTCCGATCTAGCTAAACTGCAAGCATTTCTGCTTCTTGAACTGTTTTAAACTGTTTAAAGTTGTTTTTGCACCTGCACTTTTAAAGTTTGCTCTGTTTGTTGCATTTACCTGTTGAGGCTACACACTCAAGTGTGCTAGCCTGTGTTACATATTTATTGCATTTTCCTGCTGTTTGTTGCAAAAAAAAAAAATTATCCTTGTTTCCCGTCTTTCCTGACCTAGAGTAGTCCAAATACAGGCTTTGCTGTATTCTGGACTTTTGGAAAGTTCCTGTGTTGCCCATTTCCTTTCTTGGATAAAGGGAGGCATCTTTGTTCACCAGTGGCAGTGGGGAGCTTAGAGCAGCCTATCTATCCCTGGAGGAGTGTTCCCAGCACAAGAATCTGGTAGTCTATTGGCCGTTTTGGGCCAATTTCTAGCTCTTTCAAGTCCCCCTGTATAAAACCCGCTTTAGCGTGGCTTTGTGCAATTTTGCGCATAGCGCAGCATTGGGCAACGCTGCTTAATTGGGTTTAAACCACTCTCGGCTCCACAAAGTCTGCTCTTCACTTTTTCCCTTAGAACTGATCTAGTTCTCATAATAAACACCCTATTCCTACTCTAAAGCCTGGCACTTGCTCACTAAAGTAATAATATAAGTCAGCACTAAAAAATTAAAAGCACTACACCCTCACAAACTCCCCTTGAGTACCTTGTTCCCCACTGGCCCTTTTTTCAATTATAAAGGAATTCCCAATACTATTCTAGCATGTCCAAAGGTCAGTTGTCAATCTCCTCTACGGTCCAGCTGGTGAATCTGGGAATCTTGAGGCAATGTTACAACTGCCTCATGTACACAGACAACCCTTTCCTCCTCCCAACAAATTCCAACAAATGTGAGAGATGCAACCATATAGCCAAACTGGAGGCTAAGCTCTCTCAACTCAGTACTGGCGTAACCAGTCAGGAGGAGAAGGAAACCACACTCACTACAATTCCAGTCTCACATAGACCTACCACGACAGCAAACCAAACACATAAACACACAAAAACATACTTGTAGTCTCTAAATAAAAATCTGCCTAAGCAACAGAGACCTCCAAAGCAGACACCCAAGCAACCACTACCCCAAAACAAAGCATGTGCAACACATAGCTCACAAAGCCAGTGTGCCAAACAGTCACAGCCCTTAAGGCTAAACAACACACCTGATACACTTGTAATAGGTGACTCTATCGTCAGACACACTGACGTCCCGCTCACCAGGCTGAATAAGGAGAAGGTCACGGTGAGCTGCCTGTTGGGTGCTAGGATCCACCACATAACACAAGCACTCAGTTCACTCCAAGGCAAGTACAAAATGACTCAGTCATTGTCCATGCTGGTGTGAATGATCTGAGATGTACCTCCCTGGACTACATGAAAAGAGACATAGAGGATCTCTCTGAGCATGTGGCCAAGACCGGTATGACCCTGACCTTGAGTAGCATCTTACCCTCACCAAGAATGATGCCACAATATGAAGACAAGATGATCAATTTCAACAATTGGCTTAAGTATTGGTATCATTCAAAGGGGATCCAATGCCTGTCAGCCTGGGACGACATGCTCGACAAGCCACGATGCTTCACTAGGGACAGCTTGCACCTGTCACCCCTGGGCTTTCAGATATTGGCAAAGGCTCTTGCCACTCCCATAGTGCCTTTTTTAGGCAAGGCTCTAAAGACAAACCCACCTCCATAGGTATCACAAGGGATATGAAACTAAGAGCAATGCTACTCAATGTCAGAAGTCTAAACTTCAAGATGCAGGCACTCGAAACTCTCCTTAGCATGGAGAACATCGATATCTGTGCAGTAACAGAAACCTGGTTCAAAGCTCCCGAGAGCACCTCAGCACTACCAGGTTATACCTCATACCATGTTTTTTGGCCCCAAAACTTGGACCGAACCACAAAAGGAGGGGGAGTATCAATATTTGTCAAAGATACCCACACCTCCAGGTTGGTGGCACAGCACGAAGCATCAGAGACTATCCATGTGCAATTAACAGTGGGTAAAACTGCCTTCCAGTTTATAGCCTGCTACAGACCACCCTCCCAAACCCAGGAACCCCACTTGGCCTTCCTGAGAACACTGGAAAATATGAAGGTCTCTCCAAACACCAATATATTGGGCGACTTCAACTACCCAAACATAGACTGGAAGCATTACTCTAGCTCCAACACCCTAGCCCAAAGGTTCCTAGAATTTATAAACTAAAATGCTATGGAACAACTTGTTACCACTCCCACAAGAGGGGAAAACATACTGGACCTGATCATTACCAACATGGGGACTCTATGCTCCAGACCAGAAGTGTATCCCTCACTGGTAAGATCAGACCATAAACTAATCTCACTAGATATTCACATCCTGACCCCAGCCCCTGCCCAGAAAACCACAGTGAAAAACTTCTCTAAAGCAAATTTCACACTCCTTAAAACCGAGGTGGAATCCTACAAAGCCCCCGGGCCTGTGGAAAATATGGCCCAGACCACAGAATCCTTTATAAACACATTCTATGAACACCTTCAGGAATGCATGGATCATGCAATCCCAAACAAAACCAAGACCCAATCCTCCAAAGGCAGACGTCCTGTCTGGTGGACCCTAGCCATAAACAAACTATACAATAGAAGGAGGAAGCTACTACATGATAGAGCAAAATCCCAAAAAGGGAAGGCATCCCTGATCAGTATTAGCAAAAAACTACGGGCACTCATAAAATCATCTAAGGCCAGCTTTGAGAGAAACATTGCACAGGACACTAAGGATAATCACAAGGCTTTCTTTAGTTATGTTAGGAACCTGGCTGGGAATTCCCAGATATGCTCAGAATTAGTCCAAAATGACAAAAAATACACCGAACCCACAGACATTGCAAACATCATAGCTGACAGGTTCAGTGCAAACTTCTCCCCCCTTCCCCACCAAAAGGGCAAATATCTATCCAAGCAGAGTGCTGCCCCCCTGACATCTCAGATGCTCAGGTAAGAGCCGCCCCCTCCAAAGCAAAAAACACAGCATCAATGGGACCAGACAGTGTCCTGGGCTGTGTCCTACATGAACTCCAAGAAGAACTAAACCCAAACATAAAACTACTGTTCAATCTCAGCCTTACTTCAGGATATGTACCCAAAGAGTGGAGTACAGCAACAGTGGTCCCTCTCCACAAAGGTGATGCCTCAATGGATCCTAGCAACAATCACCCCATAAGCCTGACTAGCTTGGTCTGCAAAGCTATGGAAAGGATCATCATGGACCTCATAAATAAAGAAATTGGGACCTACAGACACTGGATCCTACCCGGTTCGGCTTTGTTAAGGGCAGATCCTGCCTCTTAAACCTGGTCAATTTCTTTGAAACGGTCACCAAGGCCATTGACAAAGGGAAGGTGGTCCATGCAGCCTACCTGGACCTTGCAAAAGCCTTCGATACAATATTTCACTCGGGCATTATAGATAAGCTCACCAGCTTAAATATAAACCCCTATGTCACTAGATGGGTTACAAACTGGCTCAAGGGCAGAACCCACATGGTTAGAATTGCTGGAGCCATGTCAGACTCCAAACCAGTTACAAGTGGTGTCCCACAAGGCTTAGTCCTGGGACCTCTCTTGTTCGGTATATATTTCTCGGAGGTACAGGCCAACACGGAAGGACTGTGGCTGACCAAGTTTGCAGATGACTGCAAACTGGGAGTCATAATCGACTCTCCAGCCGACACAAGCATCCTACAAAAGGGCCTCATAGAAACAGACAACTGGTGCCACAGCCATGGCCTCAAGCTAAACGCCAAAAAGAGTATAGTCATCCCCTTCGGCAAAAACAAAGTGCCCACAAATTACCACATAGATGGTAATCCATTAAGTACGGAAGATGTAATTAGGGACCTGGGGTCCCAAGTTGATAG
The DNA here is from genome assembly GCF_019279795.1 of Protopterus annectens. Classification (NCBI taxonomy): domain Eukaryota; kingdom Metazoa; phylum Chordata; order Ceratodontiformes; family Protopteridae; genus Protopterus; species Protopterus annectens. The sequence continues at coordinate 135,455,654 of NC_056729.1, forward strand.
CAATCTCTCATTCGACAACCACATGGCCAAAGTGGTTAGAAAAACATTTTATATAGCCCTCCTAATCATGAAGGGATTCACATCTAGATCAGGGGAGGTCATTGTGCCTCTTTACTCATCCCTCATCAGGCCCATAATTGAGTACAATGCCCCTTTTGGGATGTACCTTACCAGACACCTGCAGCAACTGGAAAGACCCCAAAAGTATCTCACCAAGTGGATCAAAGGGGTCAAACAGATGCCATATGCTGCCCGGTTAAAGAAACTCCAGCTCTACTCAGTGGCATACCACCTGCTCAGAGGCGATCTGTGCCTGATGTATAAAGCCATGTCCAACCCGGAATTAATGGACATGCTGCACCTCAGAAAATCCAAATCCCATCTAGCTATGCGTTCGAGAGACTTTAACCTCAGCACTGAAATAAATAGGACATGCTGGAGGGACAGATTCATAAGCCAGAGGCTCCCTTCACTCTGGAATAAAATCCCAGTCCAGGTTAGGCAGAGTCCCTCATTGACTCTCTTCAAGAGGAATCTTGATGAGTGGATGGGAGTTCATAGATTTACTCCGGGTATCACTTCTGTGTCACTGTTAGACAAAGGCACAGTATACTAACCTCGTAAAAGGGCATAGCCAAATTCATTTAAAATGGGTGGTGAAAGCCAAACACACTCTGGCTAGGCTTGTAAATGCCCTAGGGAAGATAGCCTAGTATGAACCTATGAACCTATGAACCTATAACTGATGACAATAGAAGTGTCTGTTTAAAAGAAGATGGTAGTTGGAGTGTCTCACATGCTCGTCTAAAATGGTCTCAGGAATGTGAACTAAGTGAACACAAACACTACAAGTTGACCGCAGCAAGAGTAGAACCCTACTTAGCTATCTACAGAACACAGTACAAGCATCACAGCAAAATCTTGGCTATTATAGTGTCAGAAAACATTTTATAGCTGAAGGCATCAGAAGTATCTGGTGAGTAGATGGTAGAAGGAGTGTCTCACAAGCTTTTCTAAAATGGTCTCTGCAATGTGAACTACTTGAACACAAACACACACATACATTGACCACATTGAGAATAGAACCTCTACCTAACTATCTATAGAACACAGTACCTAACACAAGTACCATGGCACAAGTATGACTTTTACTTTGATGCTGGACAATTTATAGTGGCTGACATCATCACTGTATGTTTGTGGGAAAATGTTGGGAAACCTGTATGAAATGGCTGTGTAGGTATGTATGGCTGTCAAAATACTTCTCTACATGGGCCTGGATTGCTGACAGTAAGATACAGATTCATGCTCTTCTGACTACACACACACACACACACACACACACACACACACACACACACACACACACACACACACACACACACACACACACACCAGTTGACCACAGTGAGATTAGAACCCCTACCTAACTAGTTACAGAAGCTAGAGAATTCCGTACTTAATGAAAGCACTACAGCCCATATCTGTTTTTTACACTGCTACTGGACAATTTATAGTGGACGACATCATCATTGCATGTTTGTGAGAAGATCTTGGGAGGCCTGTGTGGAATGGCTATGTAGGCACGTACAAGTGTAAAAATATTTTTTCTGCATGGAACTGTATTCCTGACAGTAGGATACAGACTCATCTCCTTCTGACTCTGCACACACACACTTACACATACATACACACACACACACACACACACACACACACACACACACACACACACACACACACACACACACACACACACACATAATGTGGCTGTTGTGGTAAGTTAACCCACATGTAAGTATTTTGCTCCCATCCATAGAACATAATAATTAATAACTGCACCATCCCTGAAGTATGATTTTTGCCTTGTTATACTGGTCTTTATATATAACTCCATCATCATTATATGATGGGGATAACATGTCCTGTTATGAAAGTGGTATACAAAGTGTGTATTTTTAATTTTTTGTTGTGTTTCCAATGTGCAGGTGTACTTTAAAAGACATCTTCTCAAACTAGAAGCAAAAAGCTGTCAGGAATTCATGTAGCAGAACTGAGACATATGCAGTTTTTTCACAGTATGTTGCATACATTAAACACTCATTGCCCACACAAACACACACGTGTTTTGTGATCAGCATGGATGCAACTGTGAATATACATATGTTCGTATTTGTGATGATCAATTTATGTCCACATTAATAAATGTCTAAGATAATCTGAATGTCTATTGTCAGTATAAAGCTTTAGATAATGTAACAAAGCAGTTGTGCTACTTATTTCTCTAATGTAGTTGACATTTTGGAACTACTACTGACATGTCCGTTTTCAAGTGCATGGTGCAGGGCACACATGAGTCTATCTGAGTAAATATGTCTTCATTCATTAACAAGTGCCGTCCTTTTGGTTGTGGCTTAATATAGATTATTATGTGATAAAGAGTAACTGGGCAATAAACATATTAATTCATGCTAATCAACTATTTCCAAGCGTACTGCCAAGCAGCTGGTTTACATGATCCATGGCAAAGTGTTTGCACGTGTGAGAAAGACATTTCATGGCTACTACTTGAACTTGAGAAGTACTTGTGCATATCAGGTATGGTAGAAATAGCTGACAGATACTATTGTGCTCATAATGCAGTTTATACTGCAAATATGTCAAAATTTATGACATGAAGGACTATTAGTACTGCTTTCCCCATTTGCATGGAGTTAAGCAACGAGGAAAAGCAGGTCACTGCTTCATTGAGAAGATAATAATAGTTCTATTGGTTCACTTTCCTCTGTGCAAACAAGCTACACAGACAGGCACAGCAGTCAGCAATTTGGATAGTGCTGAGTGTAAGAAAAACACCAGCTGCCAAGCTGTCTCTGTGGCAGCAGGTGTGACAGCAATGAGTTTTTTTTTTGAGCACAGCTGGTACAGGGTTCAACTCCACTCAATCAAATTTTTTGCATATATATGCAGGATGCCATTAAATAATTAAATGTAATAATGTTTGCAAATGTGAGTGGGAATGACTGCAGTGAAGTACGGTATAAAAACAAACATTATTCAAATGAATTATGGCAACAGCACACATATGGATTGGCATTTTTATACATTCATCAGCCTAAATAAATATGATCTGCAAGATTTAATATTAGTGCCATTACTCTGCTTTAACCATGTGTTTCTTTAGCACAGTGAGTTTAAGCAGCATTGCACAGACAGGAAGAGACATTCACCGTCACTTGGCATTGATGCGCAATGCCAAACTTTGTGCAAAAGCAGAGAAAAAAGTGAAGAGCTTCATTAGGGATTTATTATTTATGTGTAGTATGCGATTCCATTTTTTGACCAGACTAAAGGTGTGAAAATGGGGTAGATAGGAAAGTGGTGAAATTGGGGCAAGCAGGATGGAAGAACAAAGGGGAAGCAATATAGGAATTTGCAGGAGGGAATTAGGAAAGAACCATTGCTATCCACTTCAACAGTGCAAAATGAACATGTATAGAATATTGGATGAATTTGGACTGTCACGGCAATGAAGATGGGTGATAACAAGGCAATCATGTTGTATAGCCAATTGGACTGATTCAGATGTATAAAGAAAATAGGTGTATGGGACAATCTTTTTTTTTTTTTTTTTTTTTTGTGGGACAGGTGCCCATTTTTTGATTTTATTTCAGTAAGAGAGGAATGTTAGGTAAAAGATGTAGCTATGTCAAGGTCAGGTAAGTCAGGTAAATGATAAAGTGGGTACAGACACACAGGACAAACAAGACAGAGACATAGATGGTGAGGGACACAAAAGGTTGGAGGACATCATAATTGGGGATAGGGAATGGACATAGGAGGCCCATGTCCCTCAAGCATGGGGACAGTGGGAATTTAGTCCTCACCCTCAAAACTGTCATCAAAGTTCCCTTCCTCAGCTTGTTGATGGGGTTTAATGCTTTTCCCAGCATTCCAACAAGCATCTTTGACATCCAATTGAGGCATGCACCAACAGTACATTCTAAAACTTCATGCACCATTCCTGGCATCTCATGGCAGGTGACAAAATCACCACCTCCACCAATACTCCTAGAAGGTACAACTGCACCAGGTGGTGGGGTAATGCTACCTAATGTTGAAGGCCATGGTAGTGCTGGGGTTGCAATGGCAGTACTGCCAGGCTGTGTCCAAGATAAGATAGGTGTTAGTGTGGCAGCCATTGGAGGAGTGGTAGGCTGAGCTGCACTGGTTGGCCTACCTACTGTATTTAAAATCATTTTGTCAGTTGACAGAAATTGATGACATAAGAACGTTGAGAGCACACATATAAAAATAAAACAGAGAGATAAGGGATGTGGTAAAAGACAAAAAAAGAAAAAGATGACTAGAACCATCCTATGTCACATACAATAAATCAGTAAATATAAATATAATTTTACTTTTACATTAACTATATTTTTAGACACTACAAGCTAGGACTGATAATTGTTCCACGTAATCCTTGCAATATGACTATATTGCAGATATGCTCTTTCAAATAATACAGATTAAGTTAAATAATATAATTTAGGTCATTTTTAATTAATCTTTAATATTTTTTAAATTATTTTATGATATATTCGTTACCTGTAGGATTTGAACCCACAACATCTGAATACATTATTATAATTGACTACTACAATTGCCTTGAGCTACAGAATGAAGCATGTATGCTTGATGTTAAAGTTAAAATATGCAGGCATACTTTGCTACTAATGTATACAAGTGCAATACTTTTAATACAATAATAATGATTTTGTGCCACATACATATCCTCTTAGTCTTTCTAACTGTTCAGCATGGGCTTCCCTGTTCACTGCAATCTCCTGGACAGCTATAAAACACAGAGGACAGAAAAAGAGAAGAGCATTGTGCATATCAGTCTTGCTGACCTCTAGCTATGAGTATAATTTAAAGTATCTTTTTCTGTATAGTTACACAACTGTGGGATGTCAGCAATCCTAAACTCATCCAGATACCATTTGAGTTGTGCCTGCTTGTGCCTTTTCAGGTCATTGAAGTGGTGCCTACATTGTTATCCAATGTGTGGAATGCCAGGCACACTGGAGACGGCATGACTATTCCAAGCCTCTGATTTATATTGAGACCTGGTATAGTCTTAATGCAATAGCCTATGGCTGCGGCACTGTACAAAGAGTCCAGTGAATATTCTGGACTCCTCCATACCCCATCTTTGAGCCTTAAATTGGGCAACTTCCTTTCTTGTTCCTGCCATTTCTGCACAGGTCTTACAGAAACAGTTAAAGTGTTTTCCTGTCAGTATGTGATATAGCATTTAACAGTCAGTGCACAAATCTGCACAACAATGCCAACCACTTTGCATGGTGTTAAGCAGAGAGCAACAATGCAAAAAAGAGAAGAAGACAGTTTATAAATTAGGAAGAGCAGTGTGACAGTTAGTAATAGCTTATGGGTTGGATGCTGATGTATCTGTTAGATGGGTTAACTTTTCAGACATGTATCAGGGTGTATACATTTTATGACCCGACATATTTTTGTTTTGGTGGCTTGTTACACTAATAAAATTAATTTGTATAATGTGGGATTCATACCTATGCAAAATAATCAATACATACTCTTCCACATAGATGTTTTTGCCTCCTTACCACAGAAGAGTTGTTTATCAGACTTACTCATTAATTATATAGACATATTTGGGAGTGAGGGGTTAAGCATATATTTGTGTGACCTGACAATGTCCTGGTTTGCACATTCATATGTATATGACTATCACTGAAGTATGAAGTCCATCCCCGGGCAGAAAAGACCCTTTTAAGTACAGAAACATAACTGTCAGTATACCCTTAGCCACACATATAATTCACATGATATCCACTGTTATACATAGTCATTTTATGTATAATTATATTTAAATTGTTAATTTATATATAAATTACAGTGGAACAGTATTAATAAAAGTTAGAGCTTGCCGGATTGAATCTTAAATCACCTGCATTGTAGCCATGAACTTACATCATTTGCCACAAGGAAGGCTGTACAACAGGTGTATTTTTTGCAGTCATTACTATGTAGACTGCTCATTGCAGCAGACGACTTGTTTGTCACACATGCTCATTAGTTATATATACACATTAAAGTGTTGAGTGATTAACCGTGTATGTATGTGACATGATACTGCAGAAAATAAATGTTTAATTATAGAACCATGATTGTACTGATAATCGTACTGATAATCCCAGTTAGACACATAATATACATATGTACACTCAATCCACTTGCTATATATAGTTATTTTTATATATAATTATTTTTAGATTGTTAATTTTAGTGTACATCACTGTGGACCAGCATTAAAAAAATTAAAGTTTGCTGGCTTAGAAACCTGGTTCACCTGTATTGTGGCAATTAACTGACACTTGTTGCCACTCAGTACTGTGTATGAGAGCTGACCTCCTCACAATGCTGCTTAGCATGTTTGTGTGGTGGAAGAGCACACATGTTACAATGTATCTTTTTAGAAATTGACAAGTCTGCAAGTATTGTGGAAGATGCTAACCACAGCTCAACACTGCTTAAGCAATAACCCATGCCTGGGTGTGAGAAATGCTGGATTTACCCACGATTGGTGTGGTTTGATCATGAGGGCGAAGCCCGAGTGGCCAAATAAAGAAACCCGTGGGTAAATCCAGCATTGCCCACACCCATAAGTGGGTTATTGCTATTATACAATGACATTCTCTGGGATTCATGAAGCTTGCGCCAGGAGCTGGAGTAGCGTCAGTGATCAAACGCCAAATATGGCTGTCGAGTGATTCAGGTATGAGCTGTTTATATGTGCACTACCAGCAACCACCAGAGCTGCGCAACTCCTGGCACATGTATGCTAATTACCCCATGCGCAGCAGTGTAGCATGCAAATGAAGGTATATAGTGATTCATGAAGTGGTGCAGGCGTAGCATAAGCATGAAGAAATGAAACCAAAAAAAGGTTTACATTTTTTCAAACATAAAATCGGAGCCATGAAAGTGGACCTAACTTACGTATTATAATGTTAATATATGCCAATGGCTAAATATATAGCCAATGGCATAAAACAAAACATGCACAACACATAAGAAATAACATTTAATATCATGGCCACACTAACGCAAAGTAAAACCGCAGTGCATTGGTGCACAAACGGGATCACAATGAAAATATATTTAGATGTCATAAAACTGTAATGTAACACAATTCATTAATTCCCCATAACAGTCAATGGCACGTATACTACACCACAACCATGGCGCAAGGGTTGCTAAGGGTCTGTGACAGTGTTCTGCACGGCAACTAGGAATTAGTAGTCAATGCCATGCAAATGAGTCAAGTAATACTGAATCGTAAACTCCCCACTAGCGTAAGGATGTACCACACAGCATAGCGGTACAACACCGAGGTGTGGCCTGAAGATAAACATGACATCAAGAGAGGGGTGTGCCACCGTAGCTGTAAGCACATTGGTGCATTGCTAATCCAGGTTGCCCGTTGCTAAGCAAAGCCGCAGGATAGGGGTGTGGAAGTAGCCATAGCTTTGCTTAGCTGAGAGCACACAAGGTAACCAAAAGTGCATGTGAATGCGGCTGAAAACGCGCTCAAAACCCGATAAATGGCTGTGTGCGGCAGGCACCATAGCTGAGACAGGAAGGCTATGCGAAGACAATAAGGAAATGCTGCAGCATGGTAATTGGAGTACAAATGAGTAATTAACACCTAGGAACTCACAGTGGGCCACTGACAACAGCTAACAAGGCTGTTAGCAGCTACTTAAAGAACAGGAAAGGGGAGGTGCCGTACTGCAAAGAAAAGAGAACTGTCACAGCAGAACAAAGCAAACTTGCAGTAGATCAGCTACATAACACATTTCATAACATAATCCTGCGTTGTGAAAGTACAAAACAAGAAAGCAGGCAGCTGGATGCATGCCTGACAATGGGAGGGGAATCGGGTTGAAAAGTGAAGTAAACCGTAAGTCAACACCAAAGGCCCCACAATAGCAGTACCTGCTGTAAAACCCATAATTAAGATACCTTGTAGCTGGAATTGCACATACACACCCAATTACACCAGCATTATCCATTGCACAATAGTATAAGGTGTGAAAGCCCCACACACACACTTGTGTATTCCCAGACACTCTGCACCATTGGTGTATACAGACGGGGAACTTTTAATATAATCATGCTAGGGGCTGCCATAGCTTTGATTCACCAGCATGTGTTGGAGACTGATGGTGTTGTGGAGGATGATGCTGACAACCATATCAGGCACCAGAGGAGGAGAAGAGTGTTCAGACCCAGGGTAACCTACCAAGGGCTACATGATCTGGAGATGGTACAGCATTACAGGGTGGACAGGGAAACCATACAGAAACTTGTTGAGCTGTGCCGGCTACACCTCAGAGCCAGAAATAACAAAGGGGAACCCATCCCAGTGGACACAAGGGTATGTGTCAGCTTGAGAATACTAGCCACAGGTACTTTTCAAAGGCCAACTGGGGATATCATGGGGATCTCACAGGCATCAGAATCCAGAGTACTCCACCAGTTCCTGGATGCCATGTTACATCAATGAGCACATATTTTTCCCTGAATGCAGGAGGAGTGGGCCAGCAATATGTGTCACTACCACTGTGTGGCAGACTACCCAGAGGTACTGGGTGCAATAGACTGTACACACATACACATCAAGACACCACCTGATGAGCAGGGTAGGTGCTACATAAACCACAAGAGATACCCCTCCATCAACTGCAAGGTTGTGTGCAATGACCAGGGCATTATCATGGATGTGTGTGCTGGCAGCCCTGGAAGCTATCACAACTCCCACATCTGGCATGCCTCACAGCTGTATCAGGTATTTGTCAGGGGGGACATCCCATATGGCCACCTGGTGGGGGATGCTGGCTATGCACTGGAACTGTGGATGATGACTCCCATCAGAAATGCACACACAGCCATGCAAGAATGCCATAATGAGGCACATGCAGAAACCAGAATCATCATAGAGCGCGTGTTTGGGATGCTGAAATCATGGTTCCATTGCTTGGACATATCTGGTGGAGCCTTGCAGTACTCTCCAGGCATGTGTGCCCACATCTTCATAGTATGTGCCATGCTACACAATATGATCCTGCGGAAACAGCTGCAGCAGAGACAGAATAGTGAAGGCCCGCACAGCCCACCACCATTGCCAAGGGCCCCACAGGCACAGAGGAACTCAGACCACGAACACCCTGTATCAGCGCCAGTAGGCAGATGGAGGCGTGCCCACTATGCTCATGCCTTGGCAAAAAGGGAGCGTACAGCACACACACTGACAGTGTAGGCACTTATGGACTGACACCCTTCTCCACCTGCACACACAGTAAACATGGATGCCACAAACACATGACCACCTGTAAATTGTCATGTATAGGTGGTCTACTGTGTGCATCCTACATAGGTAGGCCTCAACTATTGTGCACACAACTGCCATTGGCACAAGGTAAGTCAATACCTGAACAGTAAATTAAGCTATCAGCATGTGTCCATATTGTATGTATAGGTTCATAGATACATAGGTAGGTATATGCCTAACTGCCTGAGGCCACTCATAAGCATAGCCAAAAAATGTCTGCTGTCACCACCCCATTGATTAACTAACTGTCCCCCTGTGGAGCAGAGCCAGTTGCGGGATCCATGGGATGTATCCACTGTTCCCCACCCACTCTGCAAGGATTCCCTGGATTGTTAGTGAGGGGTTTCATATAACGTAATCAGGGATGTAGTTCCAAATAATGAGGAGTACCAATGACAGGAATCTTCTCAGATGATTTACATGTTACATAGTATACTTTAACCACAGCTTGCATATATAGGTAGTAATCCACAGAATAATAATCATTTGGAATACACAACTGCTGAAATGTGCGTTAATCACCCTTGCACTACCATTGCCTGGTCTGAGAGGTAAAATTACCACTGCCAAGATTAGAACACGCAACCATGTACACAATCTTCACAATAACCAACCACTAAGCTACCTGAGATGTACCAATGGCAATTGTGTATACTGGCAGGTTAAAGCACAAAAGGTAGGAATGTGTGGAACTAGGACAAACAGGCATGTACCCAATGAAAGGTGTATGCTATATATATATATATATATATATATATATATATATATATATATATATATATATATATATATATATAAATCAACACATATATATATAGAGAGAGAGAAAGAGAGGGAGAGAGAGATATATGTTGATATATGGGGATATACATATATATGTAGATATACAGATAGGTTAACAACATCTACATAACGATGGAGGTACATATAAATGGGATACCTACCAAATACCGACTGCTTGACATACCGATGCACATAATCAAGAGGCTTATAGTCCGAAAGACCACAGTACTGAAACACCAGAAGTGCGAGGTTTAAAATCCCGATGGTAAGGGAGATTTAGTAAGTGCTTCTGGTGTTGCGGTTCAGCTAGGTTACTGTATGTAAGTGTATTTCTGAGGGCTGTAGTGTGTGTAAGTGTGTGTTTTGAGTGCTGTGTGTGTTCCTGGGGGACTGTAATGTGTGGGTGTGGGTTTGCTTTGTGCGTCAGTTTGTGCGATCTAGGAGGTAGAATATTAAAGTAGGGGGGGGGGGCAGAGACACCCACATGGGGGGTGTAGGGGGGCTTGTCCACCTGCTCATACATAGTGTAAGATGGTTTGTTTGGATGTGGTGGGTAGCAGTGTGTCTGTGTGTGCATGTGTGTGTTCCATGTTTGTGTTACTTTCGCGAGTCACTGTCTCTGTCGGTAATGTGGGTATGGGAGTCTGGGCCCGGTACTGTGGGCATCGGAATTGTGAGGTTTTGGGATTCCGTAGATATCCCATATACAGCATGGACCATAGCAATCATACATTCCACCACGACCAAACTTTATGAACAAAGGATATGGAGAGTATATGCCTATACACTATTACAAATATGTGATATGGACATAAGCCAATGATAGGGTTACCACCTGTCCTACTTTGAAAGGGACAGTCCCTCTTTGGGCGGTTGTGTCCTGACCAAAAATATTAAACATGGCAAACGTCCTGAGATTGTAGGACATAATTATGTCCCATATGTAATGTAATAATTGCATAAAATTGTTCTTTCTGTATCTAAAATGCCTACATATTACAAGAAACAGGATAAGCAACTAAAATGCAACAAGAATAAGCTTATATTTAGGTAAAAAAGGAAAGTTCTATCCCTTGTACTGACCGTGGGTTTGTGTCGGCCTGTAAAATCTGATGTGTGTCCCAAAAATGTTCCACTATGGCCATTTGAAAAGGTGGCAATCCTAGCCAGAGGGTCAGTCACCAACACAACTCCAATGACTGCAAATACCTATGACAGAAATACACAGCTTTCATGTAGCAACACTTTATTACATTCCGATGTATTGTGAAAGGATTCAAGGACTAACATCACCTGCATGCTATACAGGAACCAATTAACAGTGCCTTAATGAATCAGCCTGCAATTACCATAGTATTAGTCCACTAAAGGATAGGTGTTCAAATAGGGAAGGATCCCTCACACACATATTGATTATGTATAAAAGCAGTTCCTACACACCTGCATCTGCTATATACACCCACCAACATCACACCCAAACAAATTACAGTACAAACTGTAACAACATCACAAATCATTCACTCACTGTACGACATCTGCAGAAGCCTTAACATACCTTGTCAGAGACACACTAACATGGCCCTTTGTGAAATAGTTGCTGTTATACAATGGAACAGCTGCTGATGTTACAGGGTTTGTTTGCACTAATCCCATTTCAGAGGGTTGTGTGTACACCGGGAAGTGTTACCAATTACTGATTAACAGCACAGTATGATACACATGTACACCAAACCAAGGATGTCTGGTGAGCACACTGTAAACCACCTAACAGTTCATGCATAGCCATACAGCCTTGAGCTGCCCAAAAATCCTTGCCAGACTGAAACATCTACAGAAGTATCAGGTACAAACAAACCCTGCATAAGTAGCAATGTTCTGAAATATAACAGCTGTACTCACATGTAGAACAACATCTTCTAGCCATTACATACAACCCACGGGAGTCATGAAGCTAATATATCTCTTGTCTGTCTACATATAGCTGTTGAAATACATCACAAACGACACATCCAGGCCGTCTTCCTCGAAAGTAAGGCAAACGGACAATGCCCAAGTGGAGTACTCAATTATACCCCACTGTTGCCATGGTATTGGCTAATGGAGTAGCTGCACAGCTGATGTGCATCTAATTAACTACTTTGGAGCACCAATTGGTGGTTAGGATAGCACATGTTACCGATATTTAACTAGAAAAGGATGGCTTATCACACATTCAAACCATCTGTATATACCAGCAGAATGTTACAAAGAAGATTGAAACACAAACTGAAAAGGATTGAATTAACAGTCAACGACACCTCGGGTAATTAATAAGGTATGTAGAACACTCAGTATGTCTGTGTATGTAGTACCTGCTCTGTAATATTTAAAGTGTACGCAATCCATATAATGGAAACAGTTATCTTGTAGTGATGTATTGTTGAGCATAGTAATGCTTGCAGTATGTATGTGTGTACTGCTGTAGGTCACAAGGCAAACACCACATACACCACAAGGGATGCTATATAAGGGCTTTGAACCCAAATATTCCTCACCAGCCACTGTCAGTGGCAGGGCTGGTCCAACAAGTATGTGCTATAACAGGGGATAGTATATGTTGATATATTGTAACAGTAGACATATGTATGGGTGTATTACTGAGAATAACATGTCGAAGGTTGGCCCACTGTGCAATTATGATTTGCATTTTGGGATATTGTGCAATAACTGTATAATGTACAGTATTGTAGGCATATATGTATTGCAAGTTACAGAGAATTACTGTTATGTTAGGCAAACATTAGTTATGTCTATTGGCATTTACAATACACAATAACAAGATACATATGACTTGTAGTCACCCGACAGTTTATCAGCATGATAGCAAAGTAAAATGGAAGAGTTAGTTAACTATCCATGCACATAAGACATGTAATAAGTGCAAAGGTAGGTACTAGGCTGTCTGCCCAAGGGTATTTATAAGCCTAGCTAGAGTGTGTTGGCTTCTGCCACCCCCTTTGGTTAGTTATATGTGCCTCTGAATGGCAGAGCCATTAGTTCCCTGGGCCTCTGTCCAGCAGAGCCACTGCAGTGATCCCCGGGGTACATGTCTATCTCCCATCCACCCATCAAGGTTTCCCTTGAAGAGTGCTAGTGAGGGGTCCTGCCTGATGTAAATTGGAATCATGTTCCAAAGCATGGGGAGTCTCCGGGTCAGGAATCTATCCATCCAGCACGTCCTAGTCATCATTGTGATTAGGTGTATATCCAAGAGCATGGGGCTCTCAGGGGCTTCTGTTTAAGGGGAGCATATCCAGCAATACTGGGTTAGACATGGGCCTTGTATGTCAAGCAGAGATCACCTGTGAGTATGCGGTATGCAACCGAGTACAGCTGGAGTTTCTTAGGTTGGGCTCCATAGGTCATCTGTTTGAGGTCAGTAATCCTCTTGGTGTGGTACTGTCATGGTCTTCCAAGCTGTTGCAGTTGTCTTGTAATGTACATCCCAAATGGGGTGTTGTATCCTTTAATGGGTCTAATAAGTCTTGAGTAGAGAGGCACAATGGCCTCCTTTGCTCTGGGATGTGAACCCATTAGAGATTAGGGAGGCCACATAGAAGGATATTCTAACCACCTTGTCATTATGGGTATTGAAGGAGAGATTGCTATCTACTGGGATTCCCAGATCCCTTATTACCTTTTCTGTATGTAGGGGACTAGCACCTATGTGGTAGTCCATGGGTAATTAGTTATATCCAAAGGGGATGACTATGCACTTTTTGGCATTCAGCTTGAGGCCATGATATTGACACCAGGTATCCGTCTCAGTGCAACCCTTCTGGAGGGTGTCTGTTTCAGCTGTGGAAACAATTATGGCCCCTACTTTGCAGTCGTCTGCAAACCTTTTCAGCCAAAGCCCTCCTGTGCTTGCCTGCATGTCAGAGAAGTATATATCTAACATGAGGGGTCCTAGGACTGAGCCCTGGGGGACACCACTTGTAACTGGTATACAGTTGGACCTAGGGTATGCAACTCCCACTGTGTGGGTTCTGTCCATGAGCCACTTTGCAAACCATCACATGACGTAGGGGTTAATGTTCAGGTGGATGGGTATGTCGATAATACCAGAATGGGGAATGGTGTTGAAAGCCTTTGAGGGATCAAGGTAGGTTGTGTGGACCTCCATACCCTCATCTAATGCCTTGTAACTGTCTCTAAGAAGTCCACCAGGTTTAGGAAGCATGGTCTGCCCTTAACAAAGCCAAACTGGGAGGGGTCAAATGTTTGGAGGTACCCAATGTCTCTGTGATTGAGATCCATGATGATGTGCTATATAGCCTTGCAGACCAGGCTAGTCAGGCCTATAGGGCACTAGGTCCCGTGGTCCATTGTGGCGCCACCTTTGTGGAGTGGGATAACTGTTGCCATATGCCATGCAGGGGGCACAGAGCCCAATGTGAGGCTATTATTGAACATGGTGCGTAGGTGGGGAGCCAGTACGTTCTAAAGTTTGTGTAAAATGCAGCCTGGGATGTTGTCCGGTCTCATGGATGCTGTGATATTGTCTTTAGAGTGTGCAGCTTTTACCTGCATAGTTTTGATTACAGGGACTCTGCACTCTTTCTGTATAGATATGGGCCCTTTAGGGGGTGAGAGGGGGGAAAGGTAGCACCAAACCTATCTGCCAGGATGTTGGCAATATCAGTTGGTTCTGTAATGTTCATGCCTTTGTGCTGTAACTCAGAGCAGATCTGGGTGTTGACATTGTGATATTTGACATAGCTATAGAATGCTTTGTGGTTGTCATTGGAATTAGTGGCGGTTTTGTTTCTGCAGCTAGCTTTGGAGCATCTTATAAGGGATCTCACCTTCTTACTCAGGCTGACCAGGGAGCTCCTCCATGCATGGGATTGTACTGTCTTTTGCAACAGTGTTTTCCTTCTGTTGTACAGTTTGTTTATGGCAGGGGAACACCAGATTGGCTTCCTTAATTAGAAGTATAGCGTCTTGGTTCTGTTTGGGATAGCACGATCCATGCACTCGTGTAAGTGCTTATAGAGTGCATTTGCGTAGGATTCAGCAGTTGTAACTGTATTGTCCATCTGCATGGGTGTCATGAAGTTCACCACGTCTGTCTTAAGAAGCATGAAGTTGGCTTTGTAGACATATTATACTGTGGTTCCCTTAATGAGGGGTGGGGCGGGATGTGGATATCAAGCGTGTTCAGCTTATGGTCAGATCGGACCAATGAGGAGTTGACTTCAGGTGTGGAACACCGGTCAGTCATGTTGGTAAGCCTAGGTCTAGGATATTGTTGCCCCTGGTGGACATGTGGATAAGTTGATCCAGGGCATTGGTGTTTATGAATTCCAGAAAGCATTGAGCTAATGAGCTGGTACATGAGTAGTCTTCCCAGTTAATGGTAGGGTAGATTCAGTGTGACTATCTGATGAGTGTGGTGTGGTACGAATGTTTACCTTCTCCACATGACTGTCAGGGTCAGTCTTGGTTGGAGAGAGCTTTACCTCCAGTTTGGCTAGATAAGTGCATCTCTCACAAGTTGTAGTGTTGGGTGGTAGGTGGAGAGGGCTGTCTGTGTACATGAGGCAATGTCTACATTGACTCAATATGTCCAGATTTATCAGATAGACAGGAGAGAACACTGGCAGCTGACCCTTGGACATGCCTGAATATAAAACTAAGTTCCCCCTAGATAAGTGAAGAAAGTGAGTACAAGAGCTATTTTACTCTAAGCAAGTGAGAAAAGTATGTACATAACCTGTTTACCTCTAGGTAATGAGGAAGACTGAGTGCTACAGTAATTAGTAGCTTACGTAGTGCTTACAAGTTCTGAATAAGTGCTGAGCATGAATAAGCAATCCAGATAGGGTCTTGGATAACATAAACACACTGTCCCCCCCAACAGGTACACAATCATATATCCATGTACACCATGGAGCCCCCTGTGCCCACAACTATGCAGGTACAAGCTGCACTCAGGCTGCATGGGACCTGTACACATCCCAGGTTGTATCATACACATATAGCAAAACAAGTAGATCTCTACATACACATCATGTAAAACATAGCTTCATGTCAGGCTGTGTATACACTGTATGGTGCACACCAACAGGTATCACACCCCACAAAGGAGGTGACACCACTGATAATGGGAAGTACTTCACTACTACCCTGCTGAGTCTGGTCTGAAAGGCCATGAACCTTGATCAAATTATTTGATGTCAGCAGTACAGATGTAGATGACAGTAAGGTTGATTTCACACTGCATATCATAACCTTGCCAGGTCATAGGACATCATCACCCATACTGTGTTCCACCTACACTCAGTATACTAGATGTACATTCCTATGTCAAAGGAGTGTTTTGCAACGGGACTGCTGGCAGAACCAACACTACAGAAGGTGTCTGAATAATACATGCACATCACACCAGTGCCAGCTACAGTAAGACAGTGTTAATTAATTGTACTCCCCTCATTGTAGTCCATACCACACAGACTAACAGAAAGCATCTGCCTATTGATGTATGCGAATGACTATGACCTAGGAGCAATAGCTGAGTCAGAGTGTTGTGGACAACATACAGAAGGGGTTTTGTGGGTGAGGTGTGTGTGACATATGGCCACAATCTGACAGCTACATATTGCATTGTCACCCCTATGTTAATAACCCTGTACCCATGAACTACCACCTAGGCAACGGTCAACATAATGGACACTGTTTGTAAGGGATGCAGCTGGGCAGTTGTCTTTCCTGTGATAGTTACATCACCACACCTGTCAGGTAGTTGTATGTGGCAACCCTAATCATGACAGGGTGCCATCCATGAATATAGAGGTCACTGTCCAGCCATACACAACACTCAAGTGACCCATATCAGATCACATATTTCCTTTAAGGGGTATTGGCCATGTTCAAATGGCCAACATCAGCCTTCCCATTCCCATCTCCACTATGTAACATGATGCATACCCTGAATAAATCCATGTCCAACCCAGTGATGTTGAACATGCTACACTTACACATCCTGATCTCAAACAAATACATCATAGACATCCACCTTCCTAGTACTAGGATCACCACATGCTGGACAGATCCTTGTCCCATACACTTTACATAGTCCTGCCATACTATGCATTCCTGTCCATCAAAGCTGCACATCTCCCCCTCTCAGACATGGTGTGATGACCGCATGATAAATGTATCATTAACCCTGTGGATCAGTTATGTGGCACTGCTTCACCTGGCCCCAGAGACCCGCCTGTCGGCTACAGCTAGGTAACCTTTCATCCTAGATTCATACATGGCCCAGGGCATATAGCCTACTAGTTGACTTTGACTGTACATGCTATAGTTGATATCCATCCCTGCAAATACCATCTGGATAGCCAGTGTCCCATGTGTATCACATGTGCAACACAGGTGATACATGGCAGGATGTTGAATTGCTGTACAGTGCCATGTAGATGTATATGGCAGAACACATGCATGTAAAGCCTTCCATGAGCAAGTCTGCAGGGTTACAGATCATGTCTGTTAAGGCAGTATAAGTCTTTATATGTGACATATACACAGCATTAATGTTGACTGCATTAATGTGGACACATCCAGCCATGTGCTGATAGGTAGGAACACCAGTACAGGCAAACAGACATGCCCACATCAAGACAGCATCCACATGGAGTATGAGCAATGTAATCAGGTGACACACACACACACACACACACACACACACACACACACACACACACATATATGGTGATAATATCCACTCACCATTGAGTGTCACATGTGTGTGACACAAACATGTCAGTGCTGTCAGTGTCATGTAGGATTGCAAAGACAACTATTTAATCATAATAAATGTGATACACATGTATGTTCAGCTGTAGCTCTGTATGTCTCTGTGAGTTACTGTGACCTGTCTCCATCATTATGTCTTCCAGGTATGCCACATGCAAGGCTACCCCCTTATACCCACTTGGAGGATGAGGCCCTCATCTCATACCTACATGACAATCATGATATCCTGTTCAGCCATGTGCCACAGGATGCACAGCAGTGGGATGCCCTGTGGATGGAACTTCACAGGAGGGTTAATGATGTGGGTGGCCACAACCCCACATACCAGCAGGTGCGCAGACACTGTACAGACCTCATTAGATGAGTGAAACAGCGTGCAAATGCCATCACCAGGAAACAAGGTGCAACAGGTGGTGGACCACCAGCCCCCCACTCACATGTACCGAGGAGCTTCTGGCCAACCTGGGGACACCTGCAGAACAACATCCACAAGCCTTAGCCAATATTGTGGAGGTGGGTGTCTCTCAACCCCTTAGCCTGGAGTTGCTTGGTAAGTCACTACCGCACCTATAACAACTATATTCCATATAGTTGCATGTGTCACTGTACAATATGTAATGTAACATCAAATGCAAGGCATGTATACACACATGCCGCATACTATAGTATGCTACTTTGTGTATGCACACATGTGCATACACCATAGTATAGTCTAATGTACTGGTGTATGTGTTAACATACACATTGCACCCTGTAGCTATCATACAGAGGTGGATAATGCTCATACTGCTGTGTTACTCCTATTTAGGTACCTCTGGCATTCCACTGTGACAGCAGCCCATTGCAGGTGAGGCTGTTATTATTTATCAGGCATCATAATGCACAGCTCTATCTGCCATGTGACCATTTACCACATGTACACATAATGTATGGTCCTGTCACAATATACAGGTTGGACCTGCAATGCATCACAATGGCTACCCACATGCAACACTTTCAAACTATGTGAATCACTGACATGAATCCTCACAAACTGTCATTGCCAGATGTTTGGACAGCTATGCATACAATGGTGGAGGTGCTGTTCACTGTAGGGACATGTACTACAGATCAGAACTACACATGTGGGGAATGCAAACAGTACTTACAGTGAGCTGGAGTTTGGCCAGCCCACAGGATTCACTGGTGTGTATCATAGCCCTGCTATGAATGTCACACAATGTGATGTGCTATCTTGACATGTGCATGACATCTAGTGACCTGGCTGCAACACTGCCTAACTTATCCTGAAAAACATATCCCACATACCAAACATATCACCCTTTGTCTGCATAACCCTGTCGTCAGTGGAGCATATGACATCTATGGGTGTATGTCATATGGGACAACACAGACATGTGAAATAGATGCCCGTCACAGTAATTTGGCCAACACATGTACACACATGGCCATGGAGGATGGCCAGAGACATGAAGCAACACACACAGTAGACATGATGTGCTTGTGTGTACACCCTGTTGTACAATGGCTACACATGGTCCAACTATGGCCTTTGTGTAATGGTTATATTGCAGATGTGGAACACTAGACATCCTACAGGACTGTGCACATCTTGTGTAGGCATGACATCAATCCACCACATAAGATGTGTTGAACATCTTGAGTGTCACAACATGACAGCAGTCACCTGTACAGTATCCACATCAGCCCACAGATACAGTACATTGCCATAGCTGGTGTCAGACATCAATGTCATCCTTACTCCTCATGTGTGTGTGTGTGTGTGTGTGTGTGTGTGTGTGTGTGTGTGTGTGTGTGTGTGTGTGTGTGTGTGTGTGTGTGTGTGTGTGTGTGTGTGTGTGTGTGTTTCTGTGTGGTACACTGATGTCATGTGGGACATGGTGTACCGACAAGTTCATAATGTCTGGCCATAGTTGCCAGGCAGCAGCAATATGGTTGCAGATGTGCAGGGTGCCATCCGGATACCCTTTAGTGACCTGTGTCACACATTCCCCATCATAGTTTAGTGTATATACACCTCAGTAACGTGGGTCACATTCCACAGTATATATGTATTGTATCTGAACACAGTCATGGCTATGAACTGTGTCTGTAACTCACACTGTATACCAATAGAGACTCCTCATGATTCCCTGCAATGGCCATGCACATCAGCTAAATGTGCAGTATATCTGTAGGGCGGACAGACAACACTGCATTGGGCACCATTACCCACATGGTATATTTGACAGGACACCATTTTGTTAAACATGTATGCATGCCATTGCACATGTCAGCAGATCACATGTCATACTACATGTAATTGTTAAGGTCATATGCCACACATCAGGTAGGTGTACTGTTAACCTGTGCTGGTCTACATGGTGTAACACAGGTATGTATGCTAACTACTACTATGATTGTGTAATTTGCATGCCTTCTGTTATGACACATGCATGCTGTTGTGTGCAACCCAGGGATGTATGATAACTACCACTATTATCATCTGCGCTGCATGCCGTCTGCCGTATCACATGCACGTTGCATGCCTTCTATCATATCACATGCATGTTGGGTGCCATAGCGTGTGTGTCTGTGTGGGTGTCTGTGTCTATTGTATAGATTGCAATGTACAGATATTGTCTGCCCCTTACAGGTGATGTAGGTGCATTGCCCTCCTGCGGTCCATCTGATGTTAGTGTCTCCACAGACCCTAGCAGTGATGATGGATATATGATTGAGGCACAGGCAGGGTTGTCAGGGGCTGAATCTGTGCCATTGGTTGTCATTCCACCTATATCCCCCTCATCCCTGCACACAGATCCCATGCCTACACATACCCCATCACCAGTGGCCATAGAGGAAGGACAGTTGGCGTGTGGTAGCTTGGAACAGGAAAGTGTAGGGGCTATGAAAGGTGTGCCTGCACACCATGGTGTAAGCCAACTGACTGGTGGTGCCCCATACAGGCACGTGGCCAGTGCTGCTCGTAGGAGGACCTCTGGCCAACATGCCCCTGCAAGATAGAGCGCAGCAGCTGGTGTCACCAGATGCATGTTTCAGGCTGTAATGGAGACACAGGCACGTGCTGAATGGCACAACAGACAATATCAGAAGCTTCAGAGGGCTGCTGTCCATTCTTTAAACAAAAACATCCATGCAATGGTAAATGCTCAACAGGAGATTGCCAAAGCATTGAATAGACGGTTGGGTGACATGGTTATAGTCCTTGACCATGGCATGACAATCTGCAAGCGTGAGCTGTCTGTGTTGGAACATCTGGTAGGAGTGAGGCGTCAGGCACATGGATGTAGGCCTGCTACATCACCTGTTTCAGGTCTACGTGAATGAGCTACCTCACATGTTCGCTCCCATAGTGGCGGTAGCAGCAGCAGTGCAGCTGGTGCTGTGCTGTCCACACCACAACACAGCAGGCCATGTGCACATGGCCCTGGACGGTCCCAACAGGGACACAGTTCCAGTGGACAAGTGTCATCAGACAGTACCCAATCTGCACCTCAGCCTGGTAGTGCCCGTGCAACCCCTGGCAGGCACAGGTCAAATGTCCATGGCCGGACACCGTGAACTGTAAAACCTGGCCTGTACAGTCCACAGCTGTCAATAATACCCCTGTGTAGGCCAGACACATGCCAGAACTGTGTGCATACATACACGCACACACCAGAAACATATGTAGTGCACCGCAACACACACATGCATAACATTCACACACACCCAATTAGATCAAAGGCCCTAACCCACACACATGATGTCATCCAGTGGTGCAGCCTAGGCCTCTGGCAGATATTATCACCCTGTGCATATGATGATGCCTGTGCCGCATTCCTGACATCCACACCATCGGTGCAGGGACATGCTCATATGGTCTGATGCACATGGTGAACAGACTAGGAAGATAAGTGTAGTTTACAATTGAGTGCTGTTGACAGGCAGCAGACATACCATGTACTACAGGTGTACAATGCATTTCGTACTGTTAACAGTATGTATATTGTGTAACAACAGTAACTGCATGTTGCTCATGATATTCTGCTTTCCTCCTTCAGGTCTAATTGCACATGCCGGTGGATGTCAGTGTTTGCAGTTAGTGACCCATATGTCAATGTGGACTACTCACAGGTATGCATGAATATACCAGCATGCACCATGTAGCTGCCACATAACAGTGAGAATGTCCCATGTTCCAAACACGTCTACTGATCCAAGAGCATGATAGCTGTGTATTAAGCTACTGTGGCTACAGACGTGACTTCCATAATGGGTGACATCACAGGTACAGTTACATGGAGTGGTGAGGTAAGAGAGCGGTCTAGCTAATTATAAGGGTAGAGGCCAGTGGGAAGTGTGATGCCTCATTGGGAAGCAGTAATACACGTTCCCATGACAGGATGCCAACACACAACTGCACCCACACACTCAGGTATTGACACACATGTATTCAGTGACACAGTAACACACCCACACACTCACGGATTCACAGACACAGTAACAAACACTCACACACAGTTACTACTGTTGAGGTGAGGACCCTTGCCTATGTGCAATTCATCATTACAGTACTGTGCACCTACATGATGCACCACAGAGAATATACATGTACAGGTAGTCAGTATGGCCTAAGATCGGGGACATCAACACGGATAGTAGATTGCATCACCTAGATGGGGGAGATGTCTTATCAGTTCAGTATGGTAACATACGTCCTCACTCCAGGGACCAGAAAGCCATACATACATGCACACACACACACACACACACACACACACACACACACACACACACACACACACACACACACACACACACATTCACTATTGAATACACCTATGTCACGCACATATAGATACCTCACATGTGTGAGATACACGCCCCTGCCTATGTCCTGCTTTCTACATTGCAGTCTGTACAGATGTGTACACTAGTGTACAGGAGAGTGAGTAACAATTATTCCCCACCATACGTGACATATATGGAAACACACGTAACCACACATGCCAGTACTGTGAATCAAACACCTGCCTAGCTCATAATATGTATGACAGACTTACAGTAGTATTGCATGTGTTACAAAGTGTACTGATGCATCCTTTGGCAACAGTGCTGATATATGCACACGGGACATCTTAACTGATTCAGGTGTCAAGTGATTTATCTTCGGTGTCACCCTGACCGCTGTCTATGTTGTGTGTTATATCCTTAAATTAACAAAACCATTGCTTACCGGTTACACAGGTTATTGTAGGACTGCTTGTGGCACACCTGTGAGCTGTCCTCAGCAAACATCCATCTACAAAGATGCCCCACCAATTAGTTATTTCCACACATTTTTCCATACCTGAGGTACATCTTTCCATACATTCAGCATATAACCATATACAGTTGGCAATGTTGAGGCTGCATTGCAGCTGCATGATGTACTAAGATACACGTCACCTGCATACATCAGCAACTGCACACGCATGGTATCTGAACGCACACCACTACATGTACATGTGTGTAGGTCCTACAAGCCTGCCATTTCAGCATGTTTTTAGGCATTGCAATTGGTGGGCATGTGTAATGACATACATGACACATGGACTGTTGTATGATATGATAGGTGTAATGGGTGACCGGTACAGATGGAATGTTACCTCTGTCAACACTGATATCACACCTTATGTACTGTTAGCATTCAGCAGCCATGGACCTACATTCCATGTGCATGTGTGTAATGGCTGTAGCCACCTGTCTGCACAAAGGACAACAACAGCTATGCTATTTACATGTATGTTGTGTGTGTGTGGCATGTTCATATCCAGGGCAGGTACATGTATGTCATATCCAAACATGAGGGTGTGTACTGGTGTACAGCAACAGTCATCTGCTAATGCTGTAAATAACCGAGGGCCCCTGGTATGTGTACAGCTGACCTGGTTACAGACAGTAGTATCATTGTATTGCAGAACACATGATGCAACTGTGTCAGTACATGGGTACTCTCTACAGTTGATGTAGAGCTTGGTACAGTCCACTGGTCAAGGGTCACATGGTGGTATACTCTTATAAGTCCTACAAAATGTATGGATGTGTGTTGGTGGTCCGAGGGCATGGTGGTGTCTGAGGTTTACATCCTAGAATGCAGCATTTGACACTGTGTCATGCACCTGACTAATCTGTGATGCCTACCGTGGGGGTACCAGTCAGTACATGTGAGTGTCCTCTATGTATTTGGGGACACCACCACCTGGAGCTGTGTTATGGCCTACATGTCTGGTTCTGAGGTATATGTTGGTAGTGCTATTGTGTACTACAGAGCCTTCTGCCAGGTGTACCTCACTGAACAGATATCAGTACTCCCCATTGTTGGATCTACAGTGAGCAGCTGTGATTATGGATGCTACACATCTAGCACTGGTTAGCATAAGCATATAGTGCAGTTGTCCTCTAGGTGTCAGGGTGTTATCCTGTGTTTAGAGCATTTGCCTTGGAATGGCACTATATGGGCGGATGCAACTTAGGTATTATCCCCACTCCCTTGAATCATGGATGCATGTGATATGTGTCAAAGGCCTGTCTACTGTCAGTCATGTCATCCCAGAATGACAAACACTGGACAACCTCGTACTTACAGCAGGACATTGGCTCATTGTGTTGGTCAAGCAGTTTCCACTCCTAGCAAGACATCACTGTGATTGGTGGTATTGTGCTTGGTATAGGATGGTACATCTAAGGTGATGGACAGCAGCAGACATTGTGTAAAAGAACAGTGTCATATGTATGTAGAGCAGCGTTCCTGCTAACAGTGACAACTACTAACACCAGAGCCCATTACAATGTGTTCTTTATGTCTAACTGTAATAGTATGGCCACTGTAGCCTTCCATGTTTAGAATCAGAGTGCATTCCATCTAAGTGTATGAGCATGACCAGTATAACCTTGTGTAGATGGACACATCATGCATTCCAAACAGCCCTGTGCTACTGTGTGAGCATGCCCAGTAACACCTTGTGTTGGTTATGTGCCTCTGTGTATGGGCATGGCCATTGTAACCCTGTATAGTGATAGTAGTCATCCATTCCACAGATGGACATACTCCAGGTCAGGATGGATTCCTACTTTAAACACACAGGTTCACAGGTATGTACATCTTAACTGCCAGCATCCCTGTTGATGTCCACATTCCTAGAAGGTCATAATAACAGCCTTAAAATGCATCGTCTGTGTGATGCGACTCGTAACTATGTAGTATTGTAATAGTGATTTGTAGGTAGGCAGGTGTTCTGTTCCCACCACTGGCGTGTGTGTGTGTGTTTGTCCCCGTCTGCCTGAGCACTGAATAATGCTTTTAGACTGCTCACACTCCATACAATTCTTATACCCACCTTTGGCAAGGCTGTTGATGTCACCCACCTACAAATACACCTCTGGGAATGCTGTGTCCCAGTAATCTCAACAGCGCGTTTTGTAACTGCGTATTGCTGTAGTGTAATAAAGTAGTTAGGTCAGTGTTCTAATCCCAGACTTGCCAAGTGTGTGTGTTTGTCCCCATCTGCCTGAGGACTGAATAATGCTTTTAGCCTGCTCACACTCCATACAATTCTTTTACCCACCTTTGGCAAGGCAGATGATGCCGCCCACCTACAAATACACCTCTGGGAGTGCTGTGTCCTAGTAATCTCAGTAGCACGTTCTGTAACTGTGTAATGCTATAGTGTAATAAAGTAGTTAGGTTGGTGTTCTAATCCCAGACTTGCCAAGTGTGTGTGCTTTTCCCCGTCTGCCTGAGGACTGAATAATGCTTTAGACTGCTCACACTCCATACCATTCCTATACTCACTTTTGGCAAGGCTGATGATGTCACCCACCTACAAATACACCCCTGAGAGTACTGTAACCCAGTAATCTGAGTAGCACATTCTGTTACTGCGTAATGCTGTAAAGTGCTAAAGTACTTAGGTCGGTGTTCTAATCCCAGACATGCCAAGTGTGTCTGCCTGCATGAGACAAGTACAGTGCTTTTTAGAGTATGCACTTTCTGTTCACATCACATAACTACCTTTGTCATTCCCGTTGTTGTCACCCATCTAGGGATACACCTGTAGGCATGCTGCAACCTAGTATTCTCCATAGCGTGTGCCCTAAAAGCATATTGCTGCAGTGTGATACGGTAGGTAGGGGTTTGTATACAAGACATGGAAAGTGTGTGTTTGTCTGTCAGAGCCTGTTTAGAGCTGGCTGTGAGTGTATTACCATTGGACATGCTGGGGAGCAGATTTTGTAGTTTTCCTATATGGTGTCCGTCTTATGACACATTGGCCAACTCACGAGGAGTACAGCTGTCCGTCAGCCACAGGACTGTGTTGGCAAGCCATACCCCTACATCTGGCAAAAGGCCTGGTGAACAAAGTATGCAACCCTACTAGTACCCGGTATATATCCCGCACCCATGTGCCATGCACAAACAAACTTGCCTAGGATATCCCGCTATGTTGCTAGTACCATGCACATTGATGACAGATAGTAGGCACGGTTTGAATGCAGTGGCCTGCAGAGGACATGGCACCCTGTACAGCTCTCTGGTGGATGTGAAGGAGTACACCTGCTCAGCAGCAGCATGTGTTTTGTAAGTGATGGACATGGTCAGGTGATGGCCTCTGCACCTATTGCAGTCCTCCTCTAGCTGATTGCATGTTGAACAGCTGTGATGGTGTTCCCATAGCCATTCGCATGATAAACACAGTACACTAGGGAAAATATGTTGGTATTTGGCAATGACAGTCGCTGTCAGTGGTACCTGGATGTGGTGTTCTGACATGGCATCACAGATGATATCTGGATGTACCTCACACCTTATACACAGTGAGAAATAGCCTGAAGACATATATGCGGACATTGTGCCTTCACTATGTTCCACACTGCATGCCTGCAACATATGTGGTGCCATCAAATATGATCCACAGAGACCATACAATGCTGTACATATGTGCCCTCTATGGACCCATGCCACTGACACCATGGAATACCTGTATCATACTATCAATGCAGGTGCAGGGTCAACCTGCTCACTATAAGCAGGTTTCGCCACACCAGGCCAGTATTGGCATATCGGGGGATAATAGGCTCTGTACACAACATGTGCCTGCAAAACCAGGTACACATGTACATGTCACTGTACAGCATTGTGGGACATGCACATCCCAGGCAATGTCCATGTGAAGGACTTTCAAACACAGACATGGCATGCATTGCAAAGCTATGACCATACACATTGGTAACCAGGATGTCAGGGCAGATCATGCAGTACCCATCTGTGTGGGACATTGCAGACACTACACCCCTGCACTGCACACCATTATCGGGTGACGGGATGCCAAGGATTACCACTCACCTAGCCTTGTACAGCCATCTTGCACATCCAACCACTACACACCCATGAAGCAATGCATACATGCATGCCAGTACTGGCACCTTGTGTCTGAGTGTGGGTTGTGATGCTCCCAACCAAAATCACTCCCTGTATAACCCTTCTTGGCATACCAACAGATGTCAAACACTTTCACATGCCCTAGCCCATAGAAGCTCCAGATAGCCCCTGTGGTGCATGTAGTCTTGTGCATTACTGTAGTGTGGCAAACTAAGTAGTTAGGTTGTGTATTTGTGGCCCTGGCAAAGAGTGTCAATGTGTGTCCATTAGAGAGTGTGGTTGTGGTGACAATGGCATCTGTTCATGTGGACAGCCATGTGTGCCACACCTAATGTATGTCTACTATATCTCTGTTTCAGATGTCACTCACCTACACACATATTTGTTCTTGTAGCACAGCAACATGTCGCCTTTGTGGCACATGTAGTAACATCATGCACATGTAATAGTAATGAGTAGTCAGTCAGGGGTTTGACCCCTGTACTGTTAGGAGTGTGGCAGCCGATGCTTAGGTTTATGTTTCCAAGCCCTTCCCTGGTGTACTTTGCCTGTCCCACTCACACACTCTCTGGTGGATGTGAAGGAGTACACCTGCTCAGCAGCAGCATGTGTTTTGTAAGTGATGGACATGGTCAGGTGATGGCCTCTGCACCTATTGCAGTCCTCCTCTAGCTGACTGCATGTGGAACAGCTGTGATGGTGTTCCCATAGCCATTCCCATGATAAACACAGTACACTAGGGAAAATATGTTGGTATTTGGCAATGATAGTCGCTGTCAGTGGTACCTGAATGTGGTGTTCTGACACGGCATCACAGATGATATCTGGATGTACCTACAACTTATACACAGTGAGAAATAGCCTGGAGACAGGAGCGTGATGTGCCAGACATGACTACAGCATGTAAGTGTAGCTATCCTGCATTGAGACTACTGCCGGTTTAACATGTGTGTGGTAATGGCTATTCTGCATGTTTTAATACAGACATGACAGTACTCTGTTCATGAGGGACCCCCATCTGTAGGACTATCTGTGAACTGGTCAGTGTGTGCAACCATTTGTTCTTATGTTTCACACTGAACACACATCTGTGTACAACAGAAGCAAAGTGTGAGGACTGCAGACAGTACATGATGATAGGGATGTGTTACTGCCATTGCATCCCTGACTGGACATGTGTCACATGAAACAGTGGTATGACAGACACTGTCTGGGGTTCCCAGTGACAAGCCAGTAATGGGCAACTGTTCATAGCTGCGGTCACACATCTACTACACATTGTACAGATGGCATGCAATATATATGCATGTGTTGTGCTCCCTCTGCAAATGTATACCATCTGTTGTGTTGGGTTGATGGTGATATCTATGCATACTGTTGTAGGTAATCCTGTATGCTGTTGTCTATCACTAAGCTATATGTGGGTTTAAATTGCAACACTATAGGCTGAATGGGTTGGAAGGTCCTGGCAGAACCTCCTGTCCCACTTTAGCTGACCATGGCACCGGGCACTACCACATCTGGGGCCCAGCCCTGGACATCAACCTCTGTTGGTTCTGCACCACCTTCTGGTGGTACCACCACAGAGGATGGAGCATGTCCCCCCTGGGAGCAGGACCAGAAAGGTACATGTCTGCTGTCGTGCGGTCCCGGAAGTGTTGTGTTGGGGGCTCACTAAGGGGTTCTGACGCCAGATATGCAAGCTCAAGGGTGGAGTGTCACATTTACAGGGTGATGCTGCCCCTCTTAGGCAGCCCCCAGCACTGCCTCCTTTACAGCTGTTTAGGTGCAGTGGCGGTTGCCCATGGCTGGGGACCTCCATCCCACTGTTCCCATGGGCTTGTGAATGCCAAACACCCATCCCCGTCTGGGGTGTATCCCCCCACATGTGTCATATACCAACCCTGTATGCTGTATTTTCTGTAATCCGACCCTACCTATTCTTCACGGCCATACCTACACTCCTTCCCCTACATCCGAGCCTCACCTACGGAAACATAAGGCCAATCGGCTCCTAGGACAACATCTGCCCTATACATAGCTGTCCATTTCACACACGTGCCCACTGGACACATGTAACCCTTGTAATATGCATAACAACATACTCCTGTTATCCTCACCCCTGTCCCTCAGGCGCACGATCCTCATATGCACATCACTCCTAAATGGTCCAGGTAAACGTGATGAGGACGACCGCATTGTACACACAACATAACTGGTCCCTCTATGGTTACCCCATTTATCTTTATCATGATGATGATGTTGCACACAGCACCTTGCAAGAGTACTGTTCACACATAATGATTGGACAGGTACTGTTGTGTTAATGTACATTACATGCACAGAGTGATGTATATGGCCAAAGTACAACTATTTGCTTGTATGAATAACACATGTCTGTCTGAGGGAGTCTTGAGATCACATAGAACAACACCACTACATAATACAGGCGTCGCTGGTGTTTCCCGTTTCATTAGTTTGTAATGCTTTATTGCCACATGGTATGTTCCTGATATATCTCTATATATGTATGTACCTATATGCTGGACATAAACACTCACATATACATCTACAGGATGGCTTACATTCTTATACTGTTGAATGACTGTGCTGTATGATATGTTTGTGATACTGTCCATTGTCTGTATATCTGCCATGGTGTATTGGTAATTCACATTAGCTGTGTGTGCAAGGTCCTGGTTCCGCCTCTTGCAGCGGATGTTTATTTGGTTGCAGGGCAGAACAAGGCCATTGGATACGGAGGGAGTAAGGTGCATTAAAGCAGTTGGGAGCGGGTATGTGTGGGTTTGTGTGGTCTCTAGCACTGCTAACCTCTGGTTACAGCTTCTTTCACTCGGTTAGCCTCTACATTGCTTTACCAGTGCAATACTCACATACTGGTAGCCAAACACGCTTACACCTGCTTGCTCCCGCACTTGCAAATGCACCGACATTGGTGCTTGCATCTGTCACTCACACCCCTGGGTGGGAGCGAGGACCACAATATTATCTTGTGATGCCTGTTACATCGGATCACATGACTACAGTATGGGGAATGGCTGCCCAATAGGCTATGGCATGGCGTTCGACTGTACAGAATCAGCAGCCTGTCCAGTGAATTAATCATATTATCTGTGTGTTCCTCATACAATCTGCTCTCATCTGGCTGATACATGGGAACTGAGACTCTTCAATACAGACATGTACTTAGGTTCTGTGTGCCATATCCATCGGCCGAGTCATGCTACCACATATCTATTATAGGTTTGCCACCTTTTCAATTGGCCAAGGTGGGACTTTAGGGTTACCACCTGTCCCACTTTGCGAGGGACAGTCCCTCTTCAGGCAGTTCTGTCCTGCAAAAATAATCAAGACATAGCAAATGTCCTGAGATTACAGGACAATATTATATCCTAAGTTTCTTTAATAGTTGCATAAAACAGATATTTTATATATGAATCTTCTATATGTTATGTGAAGTAGCATAAGCAATTCAAATGTTACTAGAATAAGCTTTTATCTGTGCAAATAAGTAAAATTCTGTACTATGCACGGCTGTAGGTATGTTTTGTACTGGAAAGTCTGACATTTCTACAGAACATATAGTCCAAAAGAAAAAGACGCCAAAAACAGGAGTCCGCCAAAATGATTAAGGTATGTCGACCACAATGTAAGGGCAACTGGCAAGGAGACACCAGACCCGTAGATGGTACTATTCAGCACAAATAAACGGCACGTTGCAAGAAAATTAAAATAAAATCAGTTTTAATGCCACAATTCGAACAGCAGAAAGCACAAAAAGGACTAAGCGCTTTCACCAGGTATACTGGCTTCATCAGAGTCACAGTAACACAAACAGCTTGATGCTAATAAATACTACCCATCCGAGCAATATTAATTAATCAATAATTCAATTAACCACACATCCTGTATTGTCAATCATATTTCCTACAATACTAAAGCCTTGTGTTCCGGGTGTTTGATGTTTGATAGCCATTCAATCAACAACAACAAATAAATAAAACATTTCAGTTAAAAAATGAAATAATATTCATTAAAACTATGCAACCAATATAGATGTAATAACATTCCATTAATACAATCCATAAATTAATGAATATTCCTACTCAAAATTAATTTAAAAAAATATATATATGTGTATACCTATACATATTACTTAATGTAAAGAACATATCCTACCCCATCAAGTTTTGTTAAATCATATAAAACTTGCCCTGTATTTCAACAAGGGTTTTAAAGAAATGTTCTCGTTAATCCCAGGTATTCTAGTGGCATTTAATCTGATTTGCCACTCCATCTCACGGAGTGCCACATAGTTGCTTGTGTCACCCTGATAATCAGAGAAAACCTTGTCCACTATAAAGAATAGAAACTTCTTAAACCCTTGGCATCCTCTAGAATGTAAAAAAAGTGCATTGTGTTCATCCCCTCTTTAATTGAACCACAATGTTCCCGTATTCTTTCTTTCAAGCTTCTTGTTGTCATGCCGACGTAAAATGCGTCGCATGACATACAGGTAGCCACATAAATACAGTTTTTAGTTAAACAGTTGCACATGCCAGGGCATGCAATGGTTCGTTCAAAACCAGCAATGGTAAGGTAAGATCCTACAGCTATATACCTACACCATTTGCAACATCCACATTTGTTCATAAAGGACCGCCTGTTATCCCTCAATTTCTTCTCTAGAATGTCCTTTAAATTGGAGCCCCTACTATAAACAATAATAGGTGAATCACCCAATGTGTCCCTTGTCTCCTTACTCAAAAAATATTCCCATATACTCCTCAAACTTGAGCAAATGTCCAAAGAAATGTCATTGTATTTCAAAATGAATTTGGGGTTACATCCAATGTTGTTCCCTTCTGTCAAGGTCTTGTTTTTGTTGTTCATATCACCAGCCCCGACCCCCTTTCCTGTCAGAATCGGGGCATACCTACTCCTCCTTTTCTTGTATACCTCATTGACTTTAGTCAACAAGTCTAGAGGGTAGCCCTTTCCAAAATAAACCAATGAGAATATAAATTTCTTGTTTAAACTCGTTGTCATCACTAATTATTCTTGACAAACGGACCATTTGACCCTTCACTAGTCCCCTCCTTTGGTGCAGGGGATGGCAACTTCTGAAATGTAACAAGGAGTTTGCATAGCTGGGTTTCCTATAGATGTTACTATCAAATCCCAAACCTTTTTTAGAAATCCTGATGTCCAAAAAGTTTGTATATTCATAACTCCAACTATATGTAAACTTCAAAAATTCCGAGGTTGTATTCAAATAAGCCATGAACTCCTTGGCACTGGCTTCATCCCCCCGCCAAAGGATGAGTAAATCATCCAAAAACCTGTTGTATAGGAGGATGTTTTCTGTGTAACCAGATTTGAATATATTCTCTTTCTCCCATGCTAATAGCACTAAATTTGCAAACACTGGGGCACATCGTGCCCCCATTGCTACCCCAGTTTGTTGCCTAAACAGTTCGCCTTCAAACATCAGGAAATTATTCTTCAAAACCAGTTCCATTAATTCATGACAAATTTCCAATTTGCTCAAATCAAAACTTGGACTAGAAAATAAACTATCATAAAACAGGTTTAAACCTGCCTGGTGGGGGATGACCGAAAACAAATTGATGACATCAATAGTTAAAAACCCAAAACTACCCATGTTTTCTATATCCACTGAACCCAATCTCTCCAAACAATGCCATGAGTCCTTCAGGATGTGACTAGCATCTACTAGAGCCCGCTTACAATGTAGGTCAACATAAGATGCCAATGGTTCTGTCTTTGAACCTTTCGCAGAAACAATGGGGCGAAACTGCAAACGGTCTGTGCCCTTATGAACTTTAGGTATGCCAAAAAATTTTGGCATCCTAGGAAATCTTACTGAAAGGTAGTCATACTCTATCTCTGTAATGGCACCTTGATGTAAACTGTCCAAAAGATACAAATCAATCCTTCTATAGGCTACATTGACCTCATGTTTAGAAACTCTACTATATGTATAAACATCACTCAGTAATTCCATCATTAGACCAGTGTAATCTGTGTTATACATGATCACCATCCCCCCACCCTTGTCAGGTCTCATACACCTGTATTGTCCCGAGTTAACAAAGTCATGTAATATGTTCCTTTCCTCTTGTGTTAAATTGTCATCGTGTTCTTTCCTTTGTCCACAAATTTTCCTAAATTCATATTCCAGGACATTCTCAAAGATAATTAGCTCCTTACTATAGGGTGGTGTAAAAACACTTCTCCTTTTTACCTGGGTATTGTTCCACTCCAACCCCCGGTCTAAATTACTCATATGGCCTACTGCAAAATACATTTTCAAATTTAACTCTCTCACGTATAATTTTAGATTTTTTAACAACTGTGTTATGTCCAACCTATAACTAGGTACAAATTTGTCACCCCTACAAAACAATTCGAAATGTGATTCGTTTAATACCAACTCCGTGTAGTTGTAAACAATAAATCCCCTTTCTTTCACAATAGTGTGTCGCATAATTTCTTGAGATGTGAGTACATCACCCCCTCCATTCCCTACATTAGTGTTGTACCCCTCATGTACAATCATTGACATTTCTTGTCTGTCATCAACCAGAACCTTATTCTCAGGTGATCTTACACATTCATCATTAATCACTCCTTCTTGATAAAAAACGAAACTATCATTAAAAGTCTTGTCATGTTCATCAAAAAAATCATCATTTTGTTCAGTCAAAGAGGTGAGTTCAACAATGTCTTTTGTAATATTATCCTGAACCCCCCCAGAAACATCACAAGGTACATGTTCAAAAGTGTCATTGCAAACAAAAAGAGTATCAATATCAACACAGATGTTAAAATCAACACAATAATCACAGTCCAGTCTTTCAATTAACGGTTTCTCCTGAAACCCCTCGGGCTCCTCTGTTGGGGTTGGTTGTAATTTTGGCCTTTGTTTAAAAGTCTCTCCGAACTTCGAGGCAAGGTCTGTTCCTCTAAAAAAATGTCATCACCCTCACCATTTTCCTCCACTTCACTCGGTAAAAAATTAGAATTTACCCTACCATAAGTTCTAAGCCTGGTATTGCGGCCCGGTGGATATGCAAACCCGTTTTTATAATCATTGCCATCCCTTTTAAGCTTCTTATTTTTCACGGCAATATTTTTCTTAAAATTATCAACGTTCCTGATAACCCTCTCAAAATGACTTTGCTGTTGGTAAAACAATAAATCATTTGTTATACTAGAATCAAGTACTACTATCTCTTCACGCAACTTTCTTATTTTGATATCATTATTACGAAGTATAATGTCCAGCAACTCCATACCTGTTCTTTGGTATAACCCTGTAAGTTCACGATACGCCTCCGAAGCCAATTCAATGCCTGTCGGTAACTTCCAAAGGCGCAAACCCATCGGAACTTGCTTCAGTTCCTTACACCTGGTTAGGAACAAACTATCAAGCTGTGTCGCCCGAGATCTGGTGCACAGCTTCTCATATTTGTGAATCTGTTCCCTTAACGAAAGAACTGGTTGGTCTAAGTCATCCCCGCAGTTATCGGTCAATGAGTCCTGATATAAACCAAGTTCCGGGGCCTCAAACCAAGTAACTAGATCACGCTGCTGAGTATTATTGTTCCTAGAAGTAGACGGAACAACTTCCGTATTGTTGGGAACACCAGAAGCAGCCTTGTTTCTACTAGCGACTTCGCTAAAAGTAGAGGTTTTGCTCACCCTTTGTCCTGGTGGAATCTCATCGGTGGAGTGCATCGTGAATAGTTCAACTTCTGTTTCGGTAGGACTATTCACCGATCCATCCCCATCTTTGTCGTTTTCACGTTGGTATACTTGCAACAATTTGCCCAGAACAGCTGTTAATTCCTTTAAAATACCTTCCATTAAACGGTCTTGTCTCGCCAAACCAGAACACCGGGTCAACCAGTACAAATAGTCCAAAAGAAAAAGACGCCAAAAACAGGAGTCCGCCAAAATGATTAAGGTATGTCGACCACAATGTAAGGGCAACCAGCAAGGAGACACCAGACCCGTAGATGGTACTATTCAGCACAAATAAACGGCACGTTGCAAGAAAATTAAAATAAAATCAGTTTTAATGCCACAATTCGACCAGCAGAAAGCACAAAAAGGACTAAGCGCTTTCACCAGGTATACTGGCTTCATCAGAGTCACAGTAACACAAACAGCTTGGTGCTAATAAATACTACCCATCAGAGCAATGTTAATTAATCAATAATTCAATTAACCACACATCCTGTATTGTCAATCATATTTCCTACAATACTAAATCCTTGTGTTCCGGGTGTTTGATGTTTGATAGCCATTCAATCAACAACAACAAATAAATAAAACAAATAAATAAAACATGTTTGTGGTACTGTCCATTGTCTGTATATCTGCCATGGTGTATTGGTAATTCACATTAGCTGTGTGTGCAAGGTCCTGGTTCCGCCTCTTGCAGCGGATGTTTATTTGGTTGCAGGGCAGAACAAGGCCATTGGATACGGAGGGAGTAAGGTGCATTAAAGCAGTTGGGAGCGGGTATGTGTGGGTTTGTGTGGTGTTGAGCACTGCTAACCTCTGGTTACAGCTTCTTTCACTCGGTTAGCCTCTACATTGCTTTACCAGTGCAATACTCACATACTGGTAGCCAAACACGCTTACACCTGCTTGCTCCCGCACTTGCAAATGCACCGACATTGGTGCTTGCATCTGTCACTCACACCCCTGGGTGGGAGCGAGGACCACAATATTACCTTGTGATGCCTGTTACATCGGATCACATGACTACAGTATGGGGAATGGCTGCCCAATAGGCTAAGGCATGGCGTTCGACTGTACAGAATCAGCAGCCTGTCCAGTGAATTAATCATATTATCTGTGTGTTCCTCATACAATCTGCTCTCATCTGGCAGATACATAGGAACTGAGACTCTTCAATACAGACATGTACTTAGGTTTTGTGTGCCATATCCGTCGGCCGAGTCATGCTACCACATATCTATTATAGGTTTGCCACCTTTTCAATTGGCCAAGGTGGGACTTTAGGGTTACCACCTGTCCCACTTTGCGAGGGACAGTCCCTCTTCAGGCAGTTCTGTCCTGCGAAAATAATCAAGACATAGCAAATGTCCTGAGATTACAGGACAATATTATATCCTAAGTTTCTTTAATAGTTGCATAAAACAGATATTTTATATATGAATCTTCTATATGTTATGTGAAGTAGCATAAGCAATTCAAATGTTACTAGAATAAGCTTTTATTTGTGCAAATAAGTAAAATTCTGTACTATGCACGGCTGTAGGTATGTTTTGTACTGGAAAGTCTGACATTTCTACAGAACATGTCCCATTTTGGGCATTTGAAAAGGTGGCAACCCCATAGGACCTTTATGTAAAGACGTCAGATTTTGCAGGGCAAAACATACCCACAGCCAGTACAAAGGAAAGTACTTCACTGTTTTGCCTACATAAAAGGTTATTCT
This sequence comes from Protopterus annectens, assembly GCF_019279795.1. Taxonomy (NCBI): domain Eukaryota; kingdom Metazoa; phylum Chordata; order Ceratodontiformes; family Protopteridae; genus Protopterus; species Protopterus annectens. The sequence continues at coordinate 135,492,626 of NC_056729.1, forward strand.
TGTAGCATTATAGTTGCTTATACTGTTTCTTATAACATTTAGGTGTTTCAGATACAAAATAATTGTTTTATACAACTACTACAAACAATATATGGAATCTTTGTCCTAAATCACAGGACATTTGCCATAATTACAATTGTTTTGCAGGACACAACTGCCCAAAGGGTAGTATCCCTCGCAAAGGTGGACAGGTGGTAACCCCAACCCTATTATTCTATCATCTTTTTAAGGTAGTCGTCGGAACATGCGGTTTCTCTCACTAGCAGACCTCTAATATGAATGGGGAAGAATGAACATTGAATCAGGGACACTGCATAACAACCTCAGGGACACATTTAGAAGTTTGGTGCTATTAACCTGACACATTGACAGACCCAGAGCACATATGTATTCATACACATTGTCTGTGGTACTTTATGACTCTTACATGTTGTCATTATTCATTACATGTATTCCGCCACCTTTCCTCCTAATATCACTAGTTCTAGGAGGGTTTAGTTGGGACTGAGTAAAATTCTGATTCGTAATCATGGACGTCCCTGGTAATCGGGGACAGTTCAATGATGTGGTCCCTATGTGTTCCCCCAATGGTTTACGGACTATCCAGTAGATGTGCTCTTAAAGTTTGGGAGGTATGGGCATCTGCTATGCCCACATCAGAATATTACTTACATCCACGGGGCGGTCCTAATACAGCTCTGTCAGCCAACACCTGCACGCCTTGGCCCATAATTGCATACCCATAGTTCCCCTACCTGCCACTCCTACACAGCACTCATCCTTACTGTGGGCGCAGGTGGGGTATAAACACACCCCTACACACTGCCCACTCTCCCCGTGTTCAGACACATGTCATACGGTGTGTCAACCCATGTGTTATCAGGCTTGCACAACCTACTGGTCCATGTACAGCTACATCCTGGTCACATCAATCTTTACAGGGCTTGGTTACAAGAACTAAATTTTTGGTGTCCCACAAGGGACATCACTGTCCATGTTTAAAGTGTAGAACTTGTAAATCTCTCTCACTGGTAGTTTCTTGATGATGGTCTGGGAAGCAGTAGTGTATTTACCTTTATTGCTTGTCTGTATGTCTCACCGGCCTAGCTGGGGGGGTGGGAGGTAGACGTTTGTTTATTGGACCTCCCACCAACATATGTCCAGACTGAACATATGTTACCCGTAACTGCTGTATCATATCTTAGGTATATACATGTGTATATTTACAGTAACACACGCACATATATATATATATATATATATATATATATATATATATATATATATATATATATATATATATATATATATTTACATTAATATATACAGGTATATCTGCATATGTATGCATACGTGTATATTCATATCTTTCTGTCTACATATATATATATATATATATGATCTAACAACATATTGGTTTATGGTTGTCTGCATATGTGTAGAGTCATATGTGTGCATGTATCTGTATTCTTTCTCTGTATGTATGCATTTGTACTACAGCGAGGGAGAAGCATATCTCTATCTTGCTATGGGAACATGTACACACAAGTAGCTCTACTTATATACGTCTACATCTGGTTATTCCGTTCCATGCCATATAGATTACACTTTGCTTTAGTGGGTCTCGCAGTGGGTGTGGTTGCTCGTTGGGTGCCGCCTCTACCCAATGAACACATTTGCTTGCATCCCTAGGACTGTCCATATTGGCCAACATCAGCCAACACCTGCACACCTAGGCCCATAAGTAGCTACCCATAATTCCCCCACCCTTGCCTTCTCAACAGCACCCATCCTTACCCTGGGACCTGGTGGGTTTTGGACACACCACTACATGCTGCCCACTCTCCACTTCACGGGACCCATTTCATACAATTGTCTTGGCCCATGGGTAATCTGGGTTATCCACCCTTGTATTCAGAGACTGTATACACCGCGGACAAAATGGACGATCTATCGCATTCCTATGGTTTGTACTAAAAAAGGATCCAACTCGTCACTGAAGACAAAAACACAGGTTTAATTCAGGTAGTGGCGTTGAGCTTTTTTCAAGCTCAAGATTTGAGCAACTTCCTCAGACTTACAAACATTAGTTAATTAACATATTTATACTCTCACGTCAACAACATTTTAGTTTATTACACATATATGTATAGACTTTTTTCTGCTGCCAATAGTTTATTAGGGGGGTCTTTATATTATTTGTTTTTTAACTTGTTGAACTTGCTAATTGATACTCTCGTTAAAGATGTTAGTGACGTGAGAGTATAAATATTAGTACTGAGTTTGCATTCCTATGGTTTGTCCAATTTTCGGGGTGTCCCACAAGGGACGCTCCAGTATGTGTTCCATTATTAGAATCCACGGGTTTACTGTCCCCCCTGGGTGTATCCTAACCAGTAGTCTGGGGAGCAGTAGACACTTTACATTGCTTGCAAGTATAGTTCCCTTAATTGGCTGTAGGGGGGGGGTGGAAGGGCATTCTGCATGTGTCATGTGTCTTGCCTGGGCTCCTCACTTCCATTGCCATAGCCTGTGAACAAATGTCATTCCTGTGTGCTTTTTCCTATCATAGCTGTATATCTCTATATATCTATGCACACACACACACACACACACACACACACACACACACACACACACACATATATATATATATATATATATATATATATATATATATATATATATTTTTTTTTTTTTTTTTCAAAAAACTTTTTATTTGTTTAATAAGAAGTAACAACAATAAGGTGGACAGCCAGTAATGAATTGTTGGTACATGAAAGAAAGTATAGGCTGAACACATAATTGATAAGAAAAAACGGTCAGAACTTATAACGTCATAACAAAGTATGTACAATATATACAAAATATACAAATAGCTAACCAAAGTGCTACCATTGAGAAAATATTTATAAAATAGACATAGAATGTAAGATAGGTCCCACTACTTAGATTGGAAAATTAAGATTATCCTTCACTAAAAATGAGGGCATTAACCCTTTCCCAGACTTTTATTTAGAGGGCAATCTTTTTAGGGCTTTTTATAATAAGTTTTTGTGCTGCAATGTATGAGTGAGCCATTTCCTTAAAGTTATTCCAACATAATTTGGTACGGTCTATCCAGTTTTTAGAGATATAGAGCTTCATGAGCGAGCATAAAAAAAACAGGACATGTGTGTCAAATTTAGAGAGAACACTAGTAGGGATATGAAGGATGGCTAGTTCCCAGGAGAGGGTCGATTTATGGTATTCCATTTTCTGGAGGCGGACTTTTAGTGAGGTCCAGAGTTTGTGCGAGTATTTGCAGGACCATAACACATGTAACAGGTCAGCTTTTGGGAATGAGCAGCACGGGCAGGAGGGGGATTTCTTCGAGTGAAACTTAGATAATACAGAGGGAGTATAGTATGCATTGTTATTGATCATTAGTTGTGTGTAAAAAAGTTTTTTAAAAGGGGAAAAATCTAGGGTATTTTTTATGGCGGAGAGTTTCTGTTTCTCTGACAATTGAGAGTTGTGCTTATCCCAGTAGCTAGAGAAGAGACAATCTGATTTGTGGATTATGGAGGTTAGGAGTTTATATGAATTGGAGAGCATTTTCTCCGGTAAAATCAGGGTTTGAATAACAGTCTCTAGCTTGGTGACATCTTGACTGTTATCTAGAAGTTGGACAAATTTTGATGCAACTAGATCTTGCAACTGGCAAAGGATAGTTAAATACCTCTTGTTAATTTTGAGAATTATGCAGATGTTGGTAAGTGTTTCGTTATTATGTTTGAGTATATCCCAGACAGTAAGGTTTTTAATAAGAGGGAAGTTAGAAAGATTGATTAACATGTTGTTCATTTTAATATTGGGATTTAAATGGAGAGGTTGGAGCAGAGGAAGAGCTTTGTCTAGTTTAATGAGTTTTAGCATGCTTTGAAAGGATCTGATTTTTTGTTTTATGTTAGCGGTTAAGTTAAAACTATCTATAGTGTCCAAAGAAAGAAAAGGGAGAGCAGCAGGATTGATTTTACTGCCTAGGATATGTTGATACCACAATTTGGACCAGGTAGGGTAAGAGTTATATTCTTTATAATTAAGTTTCTAGATGAATAACAGCCTACTGGCAGATATGATTGTATAATAGAGATGGAGATTCGGGAGGCCAAGCCCACCTTTGGTTTTGGGAAGTATTAATTTAAAATATGAAATTCTCACTGATTTAGGATACCATATAAATTTGGCTAGTTCTTTACTAATCCTATATAAAAAAGATTTAGACACTATCTGATCTGTAGAGTTAAAATGATAGAGGAGTCATGGGAGAATGTTCATTTTAATTATCGCTGATTTAGATAGAAGAGAGAGATTCAATCGTTCCCATCTGCGAAGATCAAGAGATATTTTTGACCAAGCTTTAAACATGTTGTTTTGAAACATGGATAGCTGGCTGTGTTAAAAGTGGATCCCTAAGTATTTAATGTCAAATATTGTCTTGAAAGGAGAAGTAGGGAAGTATTTAGGTTTATGACCTAGAGGGTTTATGGGAAAGATATGCAACTTCTTAGAGTTAACCTGGTAATCTGAAGCTTTTGAGAACATGTTGATAGAGTTAACAATTTTATTCAGGTCAGTGTTAGGAAGTTGAAAATAAATGTTTAGATCATCTGCGAAGGCTGATAGTAATATTTTGGTGTTTAGTATTTTGGGAATCGTATGAAAATTATTTTGGCCGATATAAAGAAAAAATGGTTCTATAAATATGTTGAAGAGAAAGGGGGATAAAGGACATCCCTGTCTTGTACCATTAGCTATCTTTAAGGGTTTGGAGATATTTTTGTTCATCCATAGATAGGTATATGAATTTTTGTATAAAACATTAATCTTATCTATAAAGGGGGTGGGTATGTTAAAGTGGGTCATAGTTTGGAAAAGGAAGTCCCAGTTTACACTGTCAAAAGCTTTTGACACATCTAATGTCAAGGCATAGATCGGATTTTTCTCTTTTTTGGTCAAGTACATTAAGGAGTCCAATGTCAAGGTGTTATCCCAAGTATGCCTATGCGTCATAAATCCTGCTTGTTCCGCGGAGATTATAAAAGGTAAAACTTTTTTTAATCTGTTAGCTAGTAGCCAAGCTACAATCTTAATGTCAATGTTTATCAGTGAGATGGGCCGATAGTTATGGGGGTCAGTTTATCTTTATTATTTTTCAGAATTAGAATAGTTTTCGAGGTGTTCCAGTGAAAATCTGATATGCCATATTTTATTATATAATTAAATACCTTTAGCAGAATAGGGGAGACTACTGATTTGAGAGTTTTGAAGAATTCGGCTGTAAATCCATCTGGGCTGGGGGATTTACTTACTTTAAGATTTGTAATGACTGTCCTAATTTCCTGAAGGCTTAAGGGAGCTGAAAGCATGTCACTTTGAGATTTATTTAAAGAAGGAAATTTAATAGATTTCAGAAAACTAATCATGTGTTGGTTGATGGAGGGATCTATTTTTTTTTTGGAATATATATCTGAATATAAGAGTGAGAATATCTTTATTATTTCAGAGTCCGAATTATAGATCTTGTTTTGGAAATGTATAAACGAGTTTCTAGGAGGAGCTTGACTGTTTCGAATTATTTTTGCCAATAACTTGGAGGGGACCTGTGCCCATTCTGAATAAGACGCAATAAGTTTTTGATCGAATAGGGTTAGATTTTGTTGATGAAGATGCAGCAATTGATTTTGGGAATCGGTTATTTCTTTGTATATATTAGGGTCTAGGTTAAGTCTTTGTTGCTTCTCTAATTCGGAAATCTTAACTGTAAGTTTGGATTCCTTACTTTTATGAATTTTTTTAAGGTAAGAAGCTTTATTGATTATAATACCTCTAATATATGCTTTACAGGCAGCCCATTGTATATCCAGGGGGATGTTGGTGTTGTCAAGATTGGAATTAAGGTCAAGTAGTGGTTCTGTGATTGCTTGAATAATATCTTTATTGCAAAGCAGGTTATTGTTTAGTGTCCAATTATTATAGTTGGATGAAAAGGTTGAGCTTGAATCAGGATTAATTTTGAGAGAGATTTTTGAGTGATCAGATAGGAACCTGGGTTCTATGGACAAGCTAATTTTGAAGCGAGAGAGGGAGTCGGATATTAGGAAAACGTCTAGTCTTGACAACGTATTATAGCATTTCGAGTAATATGTGTATAGTTCATCTTTAACTAAATGCTCTTTGTATGAGATGGGGTCAATAAGGTTGAGGTCATACATTAATTCATCTATAGCTATAGATGATTGAGGATTATAAGAGGGAGATTTGCTGGTACGATCTGAATTAGGATCTATTACAGCATTCCAGTCTCCACCTGCAATAATATAGTGGTCATTAAACAATGAAAGAATGTTGTGTATTTCTAGAATAAAGGTATGTTGTTGGGTACATGGGCCATATAAGTTGAAAAATAAGATTGGTTTGTTAAGGCTGTATAGGCGTGAGGTAAAGAGGCACCATCTACCATTTTCATCATACGTCTCCTCAATAATATCTCCTTGGAAATTATTTTTGATTATAATAGCCACCCCTTTGGAGTTCGAGCTGTTCCCCGCAGAGATGATGGCTTTTATCCACTTTTTTTCCCTCTTTGACCCAATCCTCTTTGTACATGTATGTTTCCTGCAGGTAACATATACTAGCCTGAGACTTAAATAGCAAATGAAAAAGGAGAGATTTTTTGGGTTTATTGTGAAGCCCTCTAACATTCCATGAGTCAATATGTAGCGTCATAGGCTACAAAACAAGGTATATTAATAATTTGAAGGTTATTGATTAATAGGGCTAAGGGACTAACTAATTTTGGAGACCACAATAAGAAAAGATTATGTGTAAGATAGGAGCTAGTTTAGAACGTAACAGCAGTAGAGATGGTAGCGTAGTATTCCTTCAAAACCACCCCGGTGCCTACTCACCCCAACTCTCTAGCAGAAGGAATACATATACAATATTGTAAGGACCAAATAGTATTGGTTAGCAAAGCAAACATTGTAAATAAAACTAATATATATAAAGTCCTAACAAGGACTAAACCAACAGTAAGTAAAACTATACATATATACAAAACAATCCATTTCCATAACAAGGTCATACTAGGACCCTAAAGCATAAGCCTCCATGAGCTCAAATCTAGATCCAGGAATAGTGTAAGGAGAGTGAATAAAAAGAAAGAAAAAATATATATATAGCCAAATAGAAGATTATAGATATGGAAAGGCATGAGTATAAGAGAGCTATAGGAGGATTTAATTAAACAGGTATAGTAGATACTTAATAGAGGAGCCGTAACTAGGATAATTCCAAGATATAATTATGAATAGAGGATAGCATAGGATAGGGGCATGAGAAAAGAGATAGGGCTAAATCTATTACTATAGTAAGGATTTAAGTATGTTCTGACACAGTTTATTAATGTGAGCATTATATACAATTGTCTAGAAATTTGGCAATTATCTGACCACAGGTTAAGATATGTCTATGTAGTGTAATTGTCACAGTTGTAAACAGATAAGGTATACAAAGCTGGAGAGACAGCAACACATTCGATGTGCTTTATCCATGCTCACATTTTAGTTGGCAGGATAGCTGGATATTAATACAAGCAGAGATTATTAGCAGAGTAGTATGAATAAGAGAAAAGCAACCAGAATAAGATAAGTAACTTAGATAGCGTAGTGTGAGACAGTAGATTATGACATATTTTGTTAGTATATTCATTAGAATTACACATCATAGCTGTAGTGTAGAGCACATCATTCAGTGCTGTGTATATCAGTGCCCACGCTATGTTGAAACTAAGAAAACTCTGAAACTCCAGAATTATATAACATTAAGTGAGCACTGAACTCTGACTATTACGTAGGGTGACCACATTCTTCAGTACTATCAACAGAGGTGTCCAGGCACATACCACGATAAGCAACATATTTGTGTACATCAACTGAACCCCGAACAACCCAGTAGAGCATAAAAGAAGTGGCAGGAGATTGACAGAGCATGTTCAAGTGACCTGTAAGTCATATTGTGTGCTAAACAATCTGAGCAGCTTTCTATCTTCAGTATACAGAATTGGTAACCAGGTCATAAGTAATTACTCATAAGAGACATATTGTCCACAGTAGGTGAACCACAGATACAGATTGCAACATGGGAGTCACAGGAATAGCTTCACACTAAGAGTCCATCGGAAGTATTCCAGTCTGGATGTTCTGCAGGATACCGAAACTGAGTATGGTAAGGTTCCAATTCGGCGACCAGGAATATAGGAGTAGAAGGTCAGCTATAGAGTCAAATATCACTGATGATAATTATTTTATTAAGGACAGCAACTCTAGAAATTGAGGGGGTATGGATGACTGATGAACCCAGGCAATTGAAACTTAGTGTACTTTACTCCAGTATTCCTGATGTGGGCATAGAGAGAGGTACTCTCGGGTACAACATTTTAAAGAGCAGGATAGTTGTTGAAAGCTTTGATGAAAGCTTCTTTTGCTTCCGATGGAGTGTTGGCTGTGTATCTCTTTTCATTGTAGGAGAATAACAGAGTGTTTGGATACCACATCTGGAATTTCACATTTCTCCTGATCAGGTCAGCACAATAAGGGGCTAGATTTTTGTCTATTTAATTTGATTTGGTGAGGCAGATCTTGGATAAAGGTAAGCTTGTGGTTGTTCCATGTAAAATTTCTTTGTTTTTTGGCTGACATTAAGATTTTGTGCGCATCTTGGAAATTTAATATTTTAGTGTATATTTGACGCGGGGTAGTCGAGTCTTGGCGCTTATGAGAGGCCCTGTGTGCTCTCTCTATTACTAGGTTCTCAGAGCTATTTTCCGACCCCAATAGTGCAAGAAATATCTGCCTGCAAATTATCAGCAAGTTTTGGTTATCGTAGGACTCTGGTAACCCTATAATTAATATATTATTACTGCAACTTCTAGCCTCCAGATCCGTTATCTTAGACTGTAGATCAGAAAGCATAGTGGTTTTTGCGCTCAGGTCTTCATATATGGATTAGATCAGTAGTTCATTGGCTTGATTTTTGTGTTCAAGAGTGTCCACTCTTTGTAGTATCTGATTTATGGATTTTCCAAAATCTGTGAGTTGTTCAGAGAATCCCTGCATGGCAGTATGGATGGGCTGTAGCTCTGATTTAAGTTCATCAAGATGAAGGTTGGCATCAGTTTTTCCTTTAGGATTTGTTTTATTAGTGTTGGCTGGTTGTCTAGCAGTTCTTTGCCTTTTGGAAGCTGTATCTTTTTCAGGGAGATAAAATTGAAGAGATTTTTGCTTTTGTCAGTTGAGTTTACATATTTTCTGTGATGTCAGACATGGTTTATAAGCAACGGTTATTATAATGCAGCAGTTGTCTCGAGGGCCCCTTGGATGCACGTGGCGAAGATCCCAGGCACAAAGTTGGAGATGAGTTGCTTATTTTTGTTTTAGATAAGTCAATATTCTTCCGATTGCTTTAGAAGAAAGGTAAATTAATTAGTCCTAGTATAAGATCGGCGATAATCGGCTTTCTATGCACTTTAAAGCTAAGATAGTTATAAATAACAGTAAGAGCTCTATGGATAGGGTGCAGACTAGTCGACCACCATTTTGGAATCTCATACATATATATATATATATATATATATATATATATATATATATATATATATATATATATATATATATATATATATATATATATATATATATATATATATATATATATATATATATATATATATATATATATATATATATATATATATATATATATATATATATATATATATATATATATATATATATATATATATATATATATATATATATATATATATATATATATATATATATATATATGTGTGTGTGTATATATATATATATATATATATATATATATATATATATATTTATGAATATATATACATCTGTGTGTCTGTAAACCAATACATTCCCTGCTCATATGCACTTACACATGCGTAATGGTGTTTATATATGCTTCACCAGCATACTAGTGCCTTATTCATTATGACACCGACACTTCACTCCAGTTATCTTTTAATCGGTATTTAGCACATTATACAGCAGATAGATGTCACAATATGTTCATGTACAGATTACCAATGTTAATTGGAATGTGATACAGTGTGATTCATCCCATCCCTCTTCTGCACAGCCTATATATCCATCTACTGTTGATGTTTGTATGTGCACATTCCTATTATTTATGTCAACAAATGGAATGCAGGTGTTACAGAGAATGTATTTCAACATATTGTTGTCTGCATGTGTGTGTGCATATATACCTATTACAAACTAGCTGACCTCCACGGGGCAGTCCATTAGAACTGGGCCATCCAACCCTGACACGCCTGGATCCATAATTGCATACCCATAGTTAATCCACCCCACCTGTGTTGAATTTACACATCCATTATCCACTTGTAATCGCAGCCATGACACACCTTTACACATTGCCCTCTCCAAAGTGTTTGGGGCCCTACACATATTTTTTCCCACCTCGTGTATTCACAGGCTCTCCTGCCATGTAATATTTGCAAATACGTGCCTTTCCTGGGGTTATGGATTACGACCATTTGCACTTTATAATTTTTGGTGGTCCCAGCATGGACTACATTCCATCTGCATGTAAAGTAGACTTAGCAATTCAACGATGTTACTCCCACTGGTAAAACCCAGCCTGTGGTGTGAGTAGAGGTGCTCTGCTCATTCCTGGGCAGCATTTTATGATATACGCTAACAGCACTATATAATACCATATTTACTCTTGATTCCCTTCACATCCCTTGTGTATACTTTATTGTTACGACATTCATTCTTCATATATATATATATATATATATATATATATATATATATATATATATATATATATATATGTAGATATATATCTATACACACATATATATGTGTGTGTGTGTGTGTGTGTGTGTGTGTGTGTGTGTGTGTGTGTGTGTATATATATATATATATATATATATATATATATCTATAGATATAGATATATATTAAATCTATACATACAAAAATACATTTCTTATGCTGGGAACTGCTTACACCCACACAGTCGCACTCACCTATGCTTACTATGCGTTACATATGTTTACTGCCGCTTATTTGTGCTTACTTGTGCCTTATTCATTATGACAGTACCACTTTGATTGAAGGGATCTGGTTAATAGTCCCATGTGATACACATGTTCACTTTTACATGTTTAAATGTCGGCTTTACAGCAGAGTGACATTCATTCCACAAGGAAAATGATATGTGCTATTGTCAAACTTGAACCGTGAATGCCTGTTTGTTAAATGGATGCTCTAACCACTACATTATTGGTGTTCTGCTTCATTTATATGTATACCCATGGTTCATAGTTACCCGAACACACGCCTCAACACTTCACTTACACAGCAGGCATCCATTTTCCTGTTGGGAAATCCGCACTACTACACATGCGCCATTCCCTATTCCCTACTGCTCTGGACCCATGCCGCATGTTGACTCACTTCGAGTATATTCAGACCTCCAAAGCCTATAGTCCTGGCACATACATGTGTTTGATTGTCAGGGTGTTCATGTGGTTATCTGGTTTTAGGCTTGTCTGACTATGGATCTGGACAGCCCTGTACCTGTTTGAAAGTCAGATTTAGCACATGGACGAGGTTACTACCACTGTTAGCATCCTACCTGTGGTTAGTGATGAAATGATTTTGGCCATCTCTGGTCAGCTTGATATGTCCACACTAGATTATATGGGTGTTCTGCTGCTATATGCCTTCGCATTTGTTATGAATGCTTTCTTATTCCCATGTTTGTTCTGTGTGAATATATCTATATGTATGTATATATATATATATATATATATATATATATATATATATATATATATATATATATAGTTGCCACCCTTTCAAATGGTGAAAGTGGGACATATTTGGTACAAAAGTCAAGATTTTGCAGGCCGATACATACTCACAGCCAGTACAAAGGACAGACCCTCACTTTTATGCCTAATTGACAGCTTAATTTTGTAGCATTATAGTTGCTTATTCAGTTTCTTATGACATTTAGGTGTTTCAGATACAGAATAACTGTTTTATGCAACTATTAGATAAATATAGGACATATTTTTGTCATTAAATCTCAGGACATCTGCCATTTGACACTAAGTGTACAGAACACAACTGCCAAAAGAGGGACTGTCCCTCACAAAGTGGGACAGGTGGTTACCCTAGATGTATATTTATATTTATATATATGTATATATATATATATATATATATATATATATATATATATATATATATATATATATATATATATATATATGTATGTGTGCGTGTGTGTGTATGTACGCATGCATACACATCTATATGATTTAATTACTTTGATCATACTGTTGAATGACTGTGCTGTCTGCTATGTTTGTGATAACATCGACATTAGGTATAACTGCCGTGGCTTAGTGGTAAATCACATTGATTGTGATGTATAGGGTCCTGGCATCGGGCCTGCCGACGTGGTATATTGTGTTGCTGGGTGGAACAAGGGCTGTTTGACAAAGGGTGAGTACAACTCTTTTCAGTTGCGGTTTTCCTTTTAAACTCCAGTTCACGTCACGCAAATCCTTCTACATTTTTACTGTCTTAGAAATAATGAACACCAAAACCAAGTAAAAAATATATGAAGAGGATCACCAAAGGAACACTGCAGCACTAAATCCAGAAAATTTTTCTCAATTAATTTTCTGGATTTAGTGTTGCAGTGTACCTTTGGTGATCCTCTTCATATATTTTCTACTATATTCTTACTGTGATGTCACCCCAGTTCACATTTTATTGGTATTATATCATTATAAAGCATAAAATTAGCAAGATATGCTCGTATATGTATTACATGTCATAACTGATGTGTGCTGCAGTCGAACCGGCAACGTCTGTTCGATAGTCGGATGCTCTAACCACTACACTATTGGTGTTCTGCTTCATTTATATGTATACCCATGGTTCATAGTTACCCGAACACACGCATCAACACTTCACTAACACAGCAGGCATCCATTTTCCTGTTGGAAAAACCACACTACTACACATGTGGCATTCCCTACTGCTCTAGACCCGTGCCACATGTTGACTCACTCAAAGTATATTCAGACCTCCAAAGCCTATATTCCCGGCACATACCTGTATTGGATTGTCAGGGTGTTCATGTGGTCATCTGGGTTTAGGCTTGTCCGACTGGGGACCAGGACTGCCCTGTACCTAGCTGAAAGTCAGACTTAGTGCGGGGACATAGTTAGTTCCACTTTTAGCATCCTATCTGTAGTTGGGGATGCAGAGGTGTACTCACCTCTGGCCAACCTGATGTAACAGCACTAAATATTACGGGGGGTTCTGCTGCTGTTTCCCTTCACATTCGTTATGACTGCTATATTGTGACCATGTTCATTCTTTATATAAATATATATATATATATATAAATATATCAGTCTGTACATACACATGCATATACACCTACATGCTTATTTACATTTCCCATACCGTTGAATCACCGCCACTTACTGTTTTGCATTCACACTTGCATACCTGCTTACCTCTAGGGTTGCCACCTTTTCAAATGGCCATAGTGGGGCATTTTTGAGACACACATCAGAGTTTATAGACTGACACATACCCATGGTTAGTACAAAGGTTAGAACTTTACTTTTTTGCCTAAATGAAAGCTTATTCTTGTAGCAGTTTAATTGCTTATTCTGTTTCATGTAACATTTAAGTGTTTTACATACAGAAATAACTATTTTATGCAACTGTTACATGAAATATGGGACATAATTATTTCCTACAATATCAGGACATTTGCCATTTTATTATTTTTGGTCAGGACACAACTGCCCAAAAAGGGACTGTCCCTCGCAAAGTGGGACAGGTGGTAACCCTACTTACATCTGCTTTAAAGTGCGTTAATCACCCTATATCCGACTGCCACTATGCTAATGTGAAACATATATATATTCCCGATAATGCACATGGGGAGACATGCATCATGGTCAGGTGTTTAATCCCAGGTCGTAGGTTCTGCAGGATCGGCTGGAGGCTGAGCAGGGTTGTGGACAACTACTGCTCATACAACTTGTGTTCAGATGTCTACAGGACTGGCCATCGTGTCATGACACCAAGTCTAATGTTTAGAACAGATACTTATCCCATGAGGGATCTCCAAAACTTGTGGGGACCAATGACCTTGATTTTTTCGGCTTTTTGAAAATGAGGTAGGGTTATACATGCAAGGGATAAATAGTTTGAAATCCTGAGACTGCCTAGGGTGAGACTGCCTACTAGATATGAGTAGGGGTCACTATGTGCAGATATGGCTGCGCCAAGCTAGCAGCCCGAGTATGGGTGGTTTTGGTGGATGTTCAGGAAGGGGGGGGGGGTGGAGTGATGTGGAGGGGATTATGGGTATTCAATTATGTATCCAGGTGTGTTTGGGTTGGATGGCTCAGTTCAGGCCAGACCATTATGTGGGTGTGAGCCAGTAAAATTTCTGTACATGTGTATCGCACATTTTAATGTTCATATTTTTGTGGGATTGTGTTCTACAGTATGGCCTGTCAGGTTGTATTGCGGATGTGGACATTTCAAATCCAACTAGCTATGCCCTTGCTCTAATCCTAACTGACTTTAGTACCCAACTCTCTCTACAGCTCTCTCCATTACTTTCTCTACTTGTCTCTACTACTTGTATCACTCCTCATCTGTAGCTCACCATATATCCACTTAGATATTACTTTTCCTATAACATCTCTTCTCTTTACTCAATACACCTCTCGATCCTGTCATCTACCCTCTCACTTAAACCTATATTTTGCTCCCTGCTGTGCAATTCTATTTCTTAGAACTGGTGCCCTGGCACAAATGTATTATCATAACTGTCAATACTATATAGTATAGACCTTTGTATGTGCTGCCTCTTTCTTTCTTTCTTTTCAAAATTACTACTCCTGCTTTTCCTAATAACATGGGATTAGGAATTCTACTCAGTATTTAGTATTTTAAGTATTATACATATTCTGTAAAAATGATGTAATTTAAGAACTGTACATTTCTGTAACAATGCTTCTGTATTGTTAATATCCTACATTCAATTAGTTCATTAATCCTTATAAGTTATATCTTATAGTAATGTATTTTATGTAATGTACCAGTATATAGTGGAGCTTTTCTCCTCGGGCCTCTGCTGAAAATGGACATGTATCCAGCCAGACTAGCCCGGTCAACAAATGTAAAATAAATAAAATAAAAATAAATGTGAATGTTTGTTCTTTGGTTTTCTTTCTGATTCACCCACTGCTCCCTCATACACCTCCAGTTCACCTATTGTGCATCCGACCCAGTCTCCCCTTGCCGGATTATTACATTACCTGTCACCCCCCCACACTCATATTACAAAGACACCATCCATCCTTTCTCTGGTTGATGGCCCATGGCACAGTCAACAGAACACATATCGTCCACTACATATATCTGGTACCAATATGGTTTTGAGGACAACCCTACTATTTTTGATCTTCCACATGCTGTACATCACACACATAGGTACATGCAAATACTTATCTTTCATGACATGGTAGGTAGACCCGAGTAATACCTGTTCATCTTTGGGCTATCCAGACAAGGACGACTTGGACCGTGAATGGGCATATATTGAGCGAATGCTCTGACCATTGGTAGGGTTGCCACCTTTTCATATGACCATAATGGGACATTTTTGGGACACACTTCAGATTTTTCAGGCCAACACATACCCACATTCATTACAAAGGATAGTACTATAGTTTTATGCCTAAATGAAAGCTTATTGTTGTAGCAGTTTAGTTGCTTATTCTGTTTCGTTTAGTTGCTTATTCTGTTTCTTGTAACAATCGCAGGACATTTAACATTTCTAATGGTTTTGGTATGGACACAACTGCCCAGAGGGGGACTGTCCCTCACAATGTGGGACAGATGGTGACCCTTACCATTGGGCTAGGCTTAGCAAATGGCAGTGGTATAACAATCAGCACTACAATGGAATACAGGCAAAGGGTTTTAAATGTCATTTGTTCGAGGGACGGGGACTCAATATTCAGCTAAGTGCCTTTGTGTTTACTTTTTATTTTGGTGTTCGCAAAACTGTCTTGTATGCTTTGCATACATTTCCATATCCATGGACACTGACAGGAGTGATTATTATTAGAGGCAGGCTGTACTAGTCAACATTTTAGGTTGCGCATCTGCAGCTGACATGTTCATGCCTCCGTGCAGCGCTTAGACACGCCCCCTGCACTCGCTCACGTTTCCTATGCACATGGACGTTGCGGCAGCGCACCTTCATTAATATGCATGTGGTGCTGCTGCATCATCTCTACACCACACGGTCAGCGCAAGGCTAATGCTGTCCTTGCACCGAGCTTCATGAATCCCGGGGGATTATTTAAGAAAAAAAGTACTTACATTTCTTAAATAATGGCATATTATAATGCCTCCATGCTGCCCTTCCGCAACTGTCCAGTATTATGTGGCAGTTCTGATGTACTGCGCATGCGTATGCTTACACAGTACATCAGAGCATATCATCCACTACATATATCTGGTACCAATATGGTTTTGAGGACAACCCTACTATTTTTGATCTTCCACATGCTGTTTCTTTTTTAAAAGTGTCTCGCTATGTTAAAAGAGTTTAACATAGCGAGATAGCTTTAAAAAAAGCAACAGAGAAAGGAAGGTCTCCGTTCCCTTTTTTAAAGCTGTCTCACTATGTTAAATGCGTTTAACACAGTGAGATAGCTTTTAAAAAAGCAACAGAGAAAGGAAGATCTCCATTGTTTTTTTTTTAAGATATCTTGCTATGATAAACTTGTTTAACATAACGAGATTACAGCAACGGAGCTCTTCCTTTCCCCGTTGCTACAAAAACTCAAAAAAATCAAGACTTATACTAATGAAAAAAGTCCGGGCGACCGGACCTTTTCCATTAGTATAAGTCAGATTTACAACAGGCACGCTGACCAATCAGCGTGCACATTTTGGAATATTAATGGGGGGTCATTGTATCATTAGCATGTTTGCATGATGGAAACCACAAGATGTAACGATGTATCTTTTTGGAAACTGATGATGTCAGCTTATTGCCTGCAAGTGTTGTGAAACTGCTGGTGCTGTGGAATTGTGCTGACTGCCATGCAATGCCACTTAGCATGCTTGTGTGATGGAAGGCAAAAGGTCTAACAATATCCCTGGGATTCATGAAGCTCGGCACAAGGATGGTTTTAGCCTTGCACCGTGTGTCCTCCTTACAGATGGTGTAGCAGCACCATATGAATATTTATGAGGGCACGCTGCCGCACCCTTGACATGCACAGGAAACATGTGAGAGTGCAGGGGTTGTGTTTAAGTGCTCTACGGAGGCTTAAACATGCCCCCACAGTTGCACAACCTACAATGCTTATTATTAGAGCCCACCTCTAATAGTAAGCAACTAATTCAGTGTCCTTGGGTACTGAAATGTATGATAAGCATACAAGAGTGTCCACGAACACTGAAATAAAATCAAAGTAGTAAACACATAAGCACATAGTGGAATATTGAGCCCCGTCCCTAGAACCATCACAATTAGATTCCCCATATCCCTATTTTACATTTGTATTGCTTCATTATTGAAAGTGTAAGTGAAGCGCAGCGTGTTTGCACGTCGCTGCTCTCTGCTTAGCATAGCTTACACATCAAAATCATCTAAATAAAAAAAAACATGCGGAATTAACGTTAACATCAATAGTATAGTGGTTAGAACACCCACCTAACAAACAGGCATACACGGTTCGAGTCTCACTATAGCACATATCACTTTCCATGTGGAATGTGTATATAAACATATGTATACATCTTTTTGCTGTATAACATACGTAATAACATGCAAATGTGAACTGGAGTACTGCATGAAATGTTTAACTAATATCATTTAATCAAAGTGGTAATGTCATAATGAATAAGGCACTAGTAAGCAGGTTAAGCACAAATAAGCAGTAGTAAACACACATATTAAGCTTAGTAGAAGCTAACTGAATTTAAGAAGCTGTAATTGGAAGATAACACAGCCTACCGTCGCACAAACATGCACAAACCCGCTAACAAGTGCTTTAAAGTGCCTTACTCACTCTGTACCCAACGGCTCGTGTACTGGCCAGCAACAAAATAAACAGGGTTTGCAAGACTAGAACTCAGGACCCTGTACATCACACTCACATTAGTTAACCACTACACCATGATAACAATACATATAAAGGAGGTATCAGCAAACTAATCATCAACACAGGGAAATCAAATCAAACATGTGAACTGAATCTATGTACAGTGTAATGTTCCATAACACACCACAGACCATAAATATGTGAATTGGAGTACTGCAGTAAACATAGAGTTGAGGTGTCACTGTAATAAAGTTTTGAAGTCCCCAGGACCCCATACAGTGTATGCACACATGAATCAAGGATACCAGACACATATATAACCTGTAATGAATAAGACATCATTGACAAAAGGCAAATATAATGCTAGATAACCAATAAGCAATGCTAACCGCAGCACAGCCCAACTAAGAAATTGTAAGCACTGTGTAGGGGAGCCAATACAATATGCGCACAGGTACACCTCTTTAAGCAGTGCCAACCTGAAGTAAGCAGGTGTGCCCATAGCTTAGCCTTTTCGAAACCGGCCAATTATGGAAAAGTGTGGGAATCCGGCCCTACTTAAACTGAAGAGGCGGGAATACGGCTCATAACTGGTTGTAGCATCCCCCTGCAGGTAGAATGGCTGGAGTGGGAGAAGGCACTCACTTTAGAGTGCAGCACTGGGGCATCCAGGAGTCCAACTTCATGGTATGGCTCCTGGTAAAGCACCATGACAGGAGACTACTGCAGGGCCAGTACCAGGGCTCGCAGTACTAAACGGAGGCCTGGGACAGTCTCACCCTTGACCTCACTTGTGCCACAGGTATCCAGTGGACTGGTGAGCAGGTCAGGCACCACCATGCAGACCTGAAGCAGTGGAGGTGGGATGTCCTCGAACAGTGGATCCAGGAAGCAAGGCAGATCCAGAATGCCCCAGAACTGAGTAAGTACTCCTTCCACTATGTAGTTAATAATTGCCTAGCTTGTGTATACTATGGATAGGTATGGCTAAATATAACTGTACTTCTCTGATAGATGCAGATGAGCGTGCTGTGAACCAGCAAACCTATGATGCTAGGCTGCAAAGGATGCATCGTGAGGCAGGTTAGTAAATAGCCTACATGTACTGTCATAAATAAATGTAAGAGCCTCAGAAAGTGTTGTACCAGTATACAGAATTGTGTAATATGCTGCGAATAAAGGTGTAACCCCTGCATTGCTTATGTTTACTCTGCAGTCATATGTTGTTGTACTGTTACAGTTATTAAATAGTATTGTTGTAGTAAGCAGTGTTACCCACATTGTGGTATGCAGATAAAATGTGTATGAAGTGCTGTATAACAATGTTGGAAGTGCAAACAAGTCAGTCATATAAAACAAAATACATTGCAAGGCCTCACAACAATTGCCTGATAGCATAGTGTACAGTGATCTTAACTGTAATGCTTTTGTCACACACAGTAGGGCTTTGGATCCCAGGAGCACTAGAAGGTTGTATGCATAATCATTCCACACAACTGCACACAGTTTGTTAGAATGTTCAGAGAGAAAGCTGTATGCATATATACACTTAACAACTGTGCAAATTTTGCTAGAATGCTCAAATAGAAAGTGGTATGCATAGTCATACCCATCAACTGTTCTAATCTGCCCAGTATGTTCTGATAAATGGCCTACATCACCTGCCTTTTGCCCTGTTCCCCTGACAAATTAGTGTGATGATCCAAGAAATGTAGGCAGCTGCTAATGACATATAACTGATAGTCAGACTTGTACATAGTCAGAAAATGTACATGCAAACATACCTGTCATCCCAGCATCTCACTCAAAGTGTATGACAGCAGTCTCAAAACATGTTGCATTAACACCTGCATCTTGTCAAGCCTGTACGTAAGACACAGGTTCCATACATACTAATCTACAAACATACCATTGTAAAATATAGCGCCATTGGGTAGTGTAATAATACATGTAAGGGATAGACCACTGCAGTAACTATGAATGTTGTGAAAACTACAAGGATTTATTAGTTGTTAATCAAACTCTCTCTCTCTCACCCCTACCATATTTGCAAAAATAGCCGATTTACACAACTCATTTGGTATGTCTACACTCCTAACCTTTGTTGGGACATATGTCCTATTGGTTTATAAATATTCACATCTGTTTCTATGCATGTGCCATGTTAAAATACTCCCATATCGGTGGCCTGTTGCCATCAATGAAACCTGCATGTTGTTGTAATGGCCACTGTTTACCCATATATGCATCTGTTCTGCCTGGTCTGCAACTATTTTATATCTTGTGCCCTGGGTAATGGAAATACCTATGCATGCTGTTATAACTAATCATGAATGCTGTTGACTATTACTAACCCATATCTGCCTTAAACATGCTACAACATAGCTCGTATGGGAAGGCCAGTCCCAGCGGACCCACCTGTCCCACTTCAGCTGGCCATGGCACCAGGCACCAGCACACCTGGGGTCCAGCCTGGGACTTTCTCATCCATTAGCCCTGCACCACCTTTGGGTGGAAGCACCACAGAGGATGGGGCTCGGCCCCCCTTGGGAGCGAGAACGGAGAGGAACCTGTCACCCATGGTATGGTCCGGGCCATGGTGTGTAGGGAGCTCGACAGGGAGATTCAAGACTGCCTATGCCAGCTTGAGGGCTGAGTGGCACAACTAGAGAGTGAGCCTGCCCCTTCTACACAGCCCCCAGCACAGCCACCTTCTGGGCTGTGAAGGTGCAGTAGTGACTGCCCATGGGTGGGGACCTCAGTCCCACTGTATCCATTTGTGGGCTCATGGGCTTGCGACTTCCAAACACCCCTCCCAATCCAAGGTGTTTCCCCCACACGTGTCATATACCACCCCTGTACGCATCTTGTTTGTCTTGTCGGTCATCCTACCCAACCTATCCTCCATGATCATACCTACTCTCCTTCCCCAATATCCCACTCTCACCTAAACATAAAAGAAAAAAACGGCGATTTGTTCCAGCACAAAACGCATGCCCCATACATATCTGTCCATTTCGCACACGTGTCCACTGGACACATGTAAACATTTCTAATTGGCATCACAACATACTATTGTTCCAGAAAAAGAAGTGAATTCCGCTAAAGAATGATCAGCAGAACAAAGAAACAATGTAAATATTGGAAAAGCGTTGCACCACAAGTATTAGTATTTCATCTGAGTATTCAAAACTTGCTAAACAACCAAAATGGTGAAAAGACAGCTTCAAACAATAGCTTCAGTAACAGGCTTTTACCATGTTGGATCCACAATATATGAAATATAGAGCTTTGCTGTTGTAAAAGTCAAGTGGCATTGTATTTCCACAGCTTTAAAACATGTGGATGTCATAAAAACAGAAAAAACGAACATAAAAGTGAAGAACCCTTCTGATGTAAACAGTGGACATGCGCTTTCAGCTTTTTCAAGCCTTCTTCAGATCTGATCTATCTTTTCATCATTTTGGTTGTTTAGCAGGTTTTGAATACTCAGATGAAATACTAATACTTGTGGTGCAATGCTCTTCCAATATTTACAGCATACTATTGTTGTCCTCACCCCTTTCTCAGGATTGTGAGTGTCCAAATATACCGCCAAATTTATTGCATATGCACAGCCGATTCTGTAGAAGAAATGGACAGCTATGGACCTTCCCTACACCCTTCCTGCACATCCCTAGCTACCTTGCCTACTGTCTTTCCCTCTTTGTGCCCCTTTTTCACCACTATCCTATCACCCCTTTTTTCTTTTCTTTTAAAGAAATTAGCTCGGGGGTAAGTGGGAGTAAGCACTTTTAAGCAGTAGTGAGTGGGTTTCAGCCTGTTTGCGCGGAGTAAGCACTGCCTACACAGGTTAAGCAATCAACAAGGTAACTGAGTGTAAGTAACTGTAACCAAAAGTAACCACTGCTTACCATCGAGCAAAGCCATGCACACCCGCTCACAACTGCTTGAAACTGCCTTAATCACTCCGTATCCAATGGCCCTTGTTCTGCCCAGCAATAAAATAAATGGCCTCTGCAAGGCTCAAAACCAGGACCCTGCACACCACAGCCAATGTGATTTACCACTAAGCCATGGCAGATATAGACATTGGATGCTATCACAAACATATCAGCCAGCACAGTCATTCAACAGTAGTGGAAATTATTTCATTATGTAGATGTATGTGTGTTTGTTTATGTCCAGATATATATACATACATAGATATAGATATATCTAAATATATCAAGAACAAACCATGGGACAACAAAGCATTAAAAAAGAATGAAAAGGAAAACACCAGCAACTCCTGTGTTATGTAGTGGTGTTGTCCTATGTAATATCAAGACTCCCTCAGACAGACGTGTCATTAATACACGCAAACATTTGTACATTGCCCAAATACATTACTTTGAGCATTTTATTTATATTAACAAAACAGTTCCTGTCCAATCATTATGTGAGAACAGTACTCTTGCAAGGTGCTGTGTGCAATATCATCATCATTAAAAAGTTAAATGGGGTAACCACAGAGGGACCGGTAGTGACGTGTGTACACTGGGGTCATCTGCATCACGTGTACCTAGAACCTTTAGGAGTCATGTGCTTACCAGGATCGGTGCCTGAGAGAGGGGTGAGGACAACAATAGTATCTTGTGATGCAAATTAAAAAGGTTACGTGTGTCCAGTGGACATGTGTGTAAAATGGACAGCTATGTATGGGGTAAAAGTTGTTCTGGGAACAGATTGGCTTTTTGTTTCCCTTTTTGTAAGGTGAGAGTGGGATGTTGGGGAAGGAGAGTAGGTATGCTCATGTAGGATAGGTTGAGTAGGATGACAGACAAGACAACATACAGGGGTGGTATATGACAAATGTGGGGTGAAACACTTTGGACGGGGACGGGTGTTTGGCAGTCACAAGCCCATGAGCCCCCAAATGGAAACAGTGGGATGGAGGGCCCCACCCATGGGTAGCCACCACTGCACCTTTACAGCCCCAAAGGTGGTTGTGCTGGGGGCTGTCTAGGAGGGGCAGGTTCACCCTCTTAATGTGCCACTCTGCCCTTGAGCTGGTGTAGCTGGCCTCAAAACTCCTTATTGAGCTCCCTATGGACCACGGCCTGGACTGTACAATGTACCTGTCTGGACCTGCTCCCTGGGAGGGCAAGCCCCATCCTCAGTGGTGGTTCCACCTGAAGGTGGTGCAGAGCCAACAGAGGTGGAGGTCCAAGGCTGGTCCCCAGATGTGCTGGTGCCCAGTGCCATGGCCAGCTGAAGTGGGACACGTAGTTAAGCCGGTACATCCAATCCCATACAGACTATGGTGTTGCAGTTTTAACACAGATAAGGCTTAGTAATAGTCAATGGCATTCAGGATTACTTATAACAGCATGAATAGATATTACCATCAACCCAAGACAACAGATGTCATACATTTGCAGAGGGAGCACAACACATGCATATATACTGCATGACATCTGTCCAAAGCGTAGATAACTTGTGACTGCAGCTATGAACAGTGGCCAATCATTGGCATGTCACTGTGATAACCTCAGACATTGACTGTCATACCACTGTTTCATGTGACGTATGTCCAACCAGAGATGCGATGGCAGTAACTCTCATCATTGTCACCGTCTACTGACTGCTATCCTCACACTATGTTTCTGCAGTTAACAGATGTCTGTTCTGTGAGTAACACAAGAAACAAATGGTTCCACACATTTACCAGTCCACAGATGACCCTACAGATTGGGGTTTTCTCACAAACAGAGCACTGTCTTGTCAGTTATTAAAGCATGCAGACTAGCCATTACCACACACAACCTGTTAAACTGGCAGTAGTCTGAATGAAGCATAGTTACACTTACATGCTGTAGTCATGTATGGCAAATCACCCTCCTGTCTTTAGGCTATTTTTCCACTGTGTATGTTGTTGGAGGATTATCCAGATTTCATCTGTGATGCTGTTTACCAAACACCAGATCCAGGTTCCACTCACAGCGACTGTCATGGGCAAACACCAACATGGTGTTCTTAGATATTGTACTGTGTTGCCATGGAATTGGCTATGGGAATGTCACCACAGCTGTTCCACATGCAATCAGCTAAAGGAGCACTGCAATAGGTGCAGAGGCCATCACCTGATCATGACCATCACTTACAAAACACAAGCTGCTGCTGAACATCTGTACATCTCCACATCTACCAGAGAGTGTGTGGGAGGGACAGACAGATTCAAAGTACATCAGTGAAGGGCTGGGAGACTAAAACCTAAACATCTTCTGTCACACGCCTACCAGTACAGGGGTTCAAACCCCTAACTGATTAGCCATTACTATTACAAGTGCCTGCAGTTACCCCATGTGCCACATAGCTGATATGTTGGTTTGCTGTAAAAACATATATGTGTGCTGGTGAGCGACATCTGCAACAGAGATATAGTAGACATACATTAGGTGTAGCACACATGGCTGTCCACATGAACAGATGTCATTGTCAACACAGCCACGCTCTCTAAGGGACTCAGACACATTGGCACACTTTGGCAGGCTCACAAATACCCTTCCTCACTACTTAGTTTGCCACACTACAGTAATGCACATGTATTGCATGCACCACAGGGGTTATCCTGGTGTTCTATGGGCTAGGGCATGTGAACGTGTCTTGACATCAGTCAGTATGCCAATGGGAGTTATACTGGGTGTGACTGTGGTTGGGAACATCATACCCCACACACAGACACAAGGTGCCAGTACTAACATGCATGTGTGCATTTCTTCATGGGTGTGTAGTGGTTGGCTGTGCAAGATGGCTGTACAAGGCTGGGTGATGGGTAATCCTTAGCATCAGGCCACCTGACAATGGTCTGCAGCGTGGATCATGGGTGTAGTGTCTGCAATGTCTCACACAGATGGGTATTGCATTAACCATCCTGTCATCCTGGTTACTATTGTGTGTGGCCATTGCTTTGCAATGCATGCCATGTCTGTGTTTGATAGTCCTTGACATGGACATTGCCTGGGATGTGCATGTCCCACATTACTGTACAGTGACATGTTTAAGTGCACCTGGTTTGCCTGGCACATGTTATGTACACAGACTGTTATCATCAGATGTGCCAATCCTGGCCTGGTGTGGCAGAACCTGCTAATAGATAGCAGGTTGACCCTGCACCTGCATTAATAGCATGATACAGGTATTCCTGGTGTCATTGGCATCTGTCCATACAGGGCATGTGTATAAGGCATTGCATGTCCTTTGTGGATCACATTTGATGGCACCACATATGTTGCAGGCATCCAGTGGGGAAAATAGTGAAGGCACATTGTCTGCAATTATGTGCCTATTGTACTGGTGGACAGGGTGCTATGCCCTCTGCAGCCCACTGCAATCACACCATGCCTACTATCTGTCAATAATGTGCAGGGTACTAGCAACATAGCAGGATTTTTCTAGGCAAGTGTGTTTGTGTATGACACATGGGTTCAGACTGTATTCTGGGTAATAGTAGGGTTGCTTACTTTGTTCACCAGGCCTTTTGCCAGATGTACGGGTATGGCTTGCCAACCCACTATCTTGACTGAGTGAAATCTGTAATCTTCGTGAGGTGGACATTGTGACATATAATATGGCCACCATATAGAAAAAATACAAAACCCACTCCTCAACATGTCCATGGGTTAGACACTCACAGCCACCTCTACACAAGATATAACAAACACATACACACACCTGTCACGTCTTGGAATAGAACTCCTGTCTAACTAGTTTATCACACTATAACATTTTACAGTTATAGCATGTGCTACAGAGATTACTGGGTTCCCCATCCCCAAAGGTGTATTTCACAAGGAATGACATCAGCAGATTTACCAAAGTAGGGCATTTCAAATTTCCTGCAAGCGAATAGCCCAAAATGCAATGCTCACAAAACAGACAGTGAGACACACACAAAACATCCACAACTGACATGTGTGGGTATAGAACCCATGACCAAGATCTATATCACAATACTGCATGGAGATGTTATAAGATGCACCACAAGGATTACTAGGGAGCTGGCTCCCCAGAGGTGTATTTGGCAAGAAATTACTTTGGCAGGATTACCAAAGTAGGGCATTTTAAATGTCCTGCAAGTGAGTAGGCTATAATACATTGCTCCCTACACAAAAATTGAAACACACACAAAACATACATAACTTCCATGGTTGTGGATGGAACCCTACCACAGTTCTAAATCACACTCCAGCAGTATGCAGTTACCCGATGCTCTACAGAGATTACTGGGTTACAGCACTCTCAGAGGTGTATTTCTAGGTGGGTGACATCAGAAGCCTTGCCAAAGTTGAGTATATGAATTGTAAGGAGTGTGCATACTCTAAAAAACATTGCTCCCTTCTCAGGCAGACAGTCACACAAAATTGGCAAGTCTGGGATTAGAACACCTACCAAACTAGCTTATCATACCATAACACTACACAGTTACAGGACACACTACAGAGACTATTGGGTTGCAGCAGTCCCAGAGCTGTATTTCTAGGTGGGTGACATCAGCAGGATTGCCATAGTCAGGCCAATGAATCATAGTGAGTGTAACTAGCCAAACATGCAGCACTCTCTTCAAAGGTATTGGAAAAGACACCAAAGAATCCCCAACTCCCATGTGTGAGAGTAGAACCCATACCAGAGGTCTATATCATACTACAACAGTACAGTGTTATAGCATGCACCACAGAGATTGCTGGAGTACTCTCTTCCCCAAAGATGTACTCCCCAGTGATTGACATCAGCAGGCTTGCCAATGTAGGGCATTTGAATTGTATTAAGTGTGACCAACCTAATTTCCACAATTAGCCTGCATGCATTACTCACTGTCCTGGCTGGATAACAATACCCCACCTTTGCAGGTCATGAACCCAGGACACTGTACATTATAGTCACAGTAACTAACCACTAAGCCATCACAACAGCACGTGAGACTGAGGTTTCACCACAGTAATCCCAGTATGGGCTAATCAAAGTGAACATGTGAAAGGAATGTATATACACTTGTCCATATAAGACCTCCCCAAAGCCAGCTTCATGCTACACAAGGCAGAAGTGACAATGTTTGTGACATCCATGGAGACAGGAGCTGACAGTTCTACAGATGAATCCTGTACTAAGGTACTGTATGAGCACATCCACTTGTGCATGGTTCCTGACATCCCACATGGAACCACAATGCTCACCTCCCAAATAAGCAAGCCACTCTGGTGGTCTCCTGCCATTAACAGAGTATACAACAGAAGGTAGACACTGTTGAAGCAAAAAGGATACTCCAAGGATGCAAACAACTCCCTTACCAGCCACAGTAAGATGTTGAGATCCCCCATGGAATCATCCAAAGCTGGTTATGTAACTAAAATCACCACAGATTCTACAGACAACCACACACCATTCTATAGTTATGTCCTGAATCTAACAGGCAATGCTGAGACGTGCTCTGAGCTACAACAGTATGGCATTACATAGATTGCTCCCATGGATTGTGCCAATATCCTGGCAGATTGGTTTAGTGCCACAGTCACCCCCTCTCACCCCAAAAAGGCCAACAGCAATATGAACAGAGTTCCATTGGCCAGTAATCATGGCCATACAGGCAGAAACCATACTATCCACAGCTAAGAATACATCATCCATGGGACCAGACTGTCATGTGTAATCATAATCTCGCATCAGGCCTGGTGCCCACTGAGTGGTGCACAGCTGCAGTTATCCCACTCCACAAGGGGAGATCCACGTTGGATCCCTGGAACTACTGTCACATAGGTGTGATGAGCCTGATCTGCATGGCCATGAAATGCATTATCAGGGAAGTTTGGAACACAAATTTTGGCAACCCTTAAATACTGGACCCCACACAGATTGGGCTTATGGAGGGCCAGTCATACCTCTTGAAACGGATTGTCTGCTTTGACTCAGTCTGCATAGCTGTTGAAGAGGGTAAGGCAGTCCACAATGCCAATGTGGACCTCTCCAAGCCCTTCAATACCATACACCAGTCTGGAAACATAGATTAACACACTAATCTGGCCATACATTCCTATGCCACTCGATGGTTTGCCACATGGCTTACTGACAGAACCCAAACTGTAGGTGTAACTGTCTCCAAATCCATTTCCAGACAAGTGACAGGTGGAATACCTCAGGGTTTAGTCCTGGGACTACTGTTGTTTGAATTCTACATCTGTGTAGTACAGGCCAACAGTACGGGACTCTGGTAACAAAGGTAACAGATGACTGCAAAATGGGAGTCATTATGAGCCTGACTGTACTGCATGATATGTTACTGATACCAGCCTGACATCATACAGGTGGAATGAGGTACTGTTAACATCTTGTGGCCTTGTTGTGTAACGTCTTGGTTATGGGATCTGCAACAGCTGGCAGTGTATTGTAGGTCAGACATGTTTTGCTGTGGGGGGTATACCTATTCGTGCATGACGTATGTTGTTTGTGCCTGTCAACCCCATTCATGATATATGTGGACATATATGTTTCTGCTATGTTCCCACCTTATCTACAGATGTATGTCCATATATACCTATGCAGATATAAATATCTGCTTACACATATGTGGAAATATATATATATATATATATATATATATATATATATATATATATATATATAGATATATATATCCCTCTCTCTCTCACTCGCTCTCCCCTATATATATATATATATATATATATATATATATATATATATATATATATATATATATATACATTTGTATCTGTGTAGACATTAATATATTTTCACAGACATATACATCTGCATGTTAGAATACATACTCTGTACTGTTGAATGACTGGGATGGATGATATGTTTGTAAATACAGCAGGGTTATGCATATCTGAGGTGGCTTAGAGGGAAGCCAATTTGGCTATGGTGTGCATGGTCGTAGCTTCAAGCCTAGCAGAGGTTTTTTATTTTGTTGCTAGGCAGAACAAGGGCTGATGGATACAGAGTGATTAAGGCACTGTAAAGTGCTTGTAAGCATGTTATCAGTCATGGTATCTCCGTTGTGAGTCACATGTGAAGGCACCATAGGTGGTGCAGGTGTCCATTTGGGAACATGGTGGAGGTGCACTGTGTGCATGTATGTGCATATTGGACAGATGGCCAGGGTGACATGCCCTCTGTAGCCCACTGCTATCACTGCATAGTTACTATCAGTGGCCAATATGCAGTATACTACCCACATATTGGCTGTTGCCTAGGCATGTGAGTGCGTATGACACATGGGTGAGTGTGTGCTCTGGGTAATAGTGGGGTTGCTAACTGTGATTGGCTGGCCTTGATGTCACATGTATGGGTATGGCTTTGCACCCCAGCCTCATAGCTAATGTACATCTGTTATCCCTGTATGGTTGACATTGTGATATAGAGTACGGCCAACATAAAATATATGCAAAACCCTCTCCACATTGCCCACACTTACAACCACCACTACAGAGGATACAAGTCGCACACACTCACACGCATGTCATATATGGTATTTGAACCCCTACCTAACTATTTTCTTACACTACAGCAGTATGCAGTAATAGAGTACGTGTCACAGACATTACTAAAGTACTTCTTCCCCAAAGGTATGTCGCAATGAAGGACATCAGCAGGATTACCAAAGAAGGGCATTTCTAGTGTACTGTGAGTTGTACATGTCTTTTAACTGTGTGTACCCGCTGCTTACCATCATGAAAACACATTTGCACCTGCTTAACAGTGCCTTATTCAGTCCTAAATTACATTATCAACAACCCTTGCAGGTCTTGACCCCTGGACCATGCACACCATGATCACTGGACTTGCCTCTAAGCCATCTGGGTTGTATACATGTTTCATGGTTTTTATAATACACATTTTACTACAGGTATTCCACAGTACTGAAAACAAGTGGGACAGTCACTTTGTGTACATATGTACAGTACCCTTGAATGTACTGTACTCTGTGAAACAACATAGACAAGTCTACATATGCACAACTGTTATAAATAAATACTAAATACTTATATGCACTTACGGGATGTGTATACACACACACACACACACACACACACACACACACACACACACACACACACACACACACACACACATATATATATATATATATATATATATATATATATATATATATATATGCATATACACAGACACAGGTATAGCCATATATATAAACATGTCTGAACACCCTTTGTGACACAGAAGGGTTCCAAAGGAATTGACGTGTACACAAAACAGAGGCAACTGTTGTATTATAACATTTAAATTTTAATCAGTTCACCAGAGAAGGGATGGTTGTTGTGTATG
Organism: Protopterus annectens; assembly: GCF_019279795.1. NCBI lineage: Eukaryota > Metazoa > Chordata > Ceratodontiformes > Protopteridae > Protopterus > Protopterus annectens. Next base: position 135,523,254 of record NC_056729.1, read on the forward strand.
TGGAGTTTGGGGTGGGGAATGATGGCTAAGGAAATATTTATTTATTTATTTATTTATTTTACATTTGTTAACTGGGCTAGTCTAACTGGATGTATGTCCATTTTCAGTAGAGTCCTGGGGAGAAAAGCTTCACCTCAAAAAATCTAGATCCGTCAGAGCCACAAGGGCGGGAGACTTACCTCGAACGGCCATAAGGAGACGTGCTGGAGGGATAGATTCATCACCAACCCAAAGACTCCCTGTGGAATAAAATAAAAATATATATATGTGAGGCAGAGCACCTCGCTGGCCCTTGTTCAGAAGAAATTCAACCAATGGATGGGAGATGGGATGATACCCAGGGATTACAGCCTCAGAACTCAACAGCAAGAGGCACAGCAGCAAAATAATGGGTATAGTTCCCCATACTAAGGGGGTGCGTAAGCCACAAAACTATGGGCTAAGCTTGTAGATGCCCCTAGCCTGGCAGATAGAGTATGAACCTATGAACCTATGACAAATACAGATGAAAATAATGCTTAGGTTACAATAAAGTTAACAAAGAAAAATACTGAAATACATTTTACAACACAATGGTTAATAACTATTTACAAAATCTAGAACACAATGGTTAATAACTATTTACAAAATAAAGAACACGCTATTCACATAAAGTCAGTCATAGCAGTTTCTGAATAACAGTTCTGCTTACATATGCAATAAAGAACAAACTCAATTAGGGAGGGTAGAGGGAATAGCAGAGGTGATAGGTTAGTCAGGGTTGCTGCAAGGGCATAGCCATATTGTTCTGAGGAATATTTTCAGTTTTTGTTTGAAGAGGGGTATGGAAGGAAGAGAAGTCAGTTCAGTAGGTAGAAGGTTCCAGTTTTTCCCAGTTGTGTTTGAGAACAGAGAATCACCTGCCATGTTGTTTGACTTACTTATGCTAGCTAACAATTTATTAGATGATCGTAAGTTAGTAAGATTTTTATAGGGGGTTATGAGGTTTGAGAGTATTAGAGTATTGTTAGGGTGGTTGAGGATCTTATGAGCAATGGTAAGTTGGCTATATTGAAGCTGATTTTGTAGTTCAAGCCATCCTAGTTGTTTTAGATTCTGTTTGGGTGGGGGAATCATGGTATGGAAATACATCCTGCGTCTGTGTCACTGCTTGACAGTGGCACAGGAAAATAACATACCCAACAGTAGTCATTCTTGACTATCTATTCTTTTCTATTCCTAACAATGTAATAATTTGTAGACTACACTCACCACAGATGACTACTATGGTGTGCAGCATGTTAAAAAACATAACACATGTGTATGCCTGGCTACAAGGTAGTCACACACACACAAACACACACACACTTGGCAGTATTGTGCTTACAAGTCATGACTATGTAAAGGTAACTAGTAGAGTGGTATGCAATTGGGGTATGTGCCACAGAACCCATACAATTACACTTAATCTGATTCTGCTTCTGAGCTGGGTGACATCACAGGACTGATTACTTGCAGTGGGAAGGGAGAAAAAGGGTTGTTTAGTGGATGACAAGGATAAAGGCCAGTGCAAAAGGTGGTTTCTTTTTGGAAAGCAGTAAAGCCTGCTGTTATGACAGGATGCAGACACAAATACATACCCAGGCATTTGCTCACATGCCAGTGGTGGGCTCAGAACTCCTGCCTATCTACAGATCACTATTATAGTACTACACAGTTAAGAGACATGCCACAGAAATTACACATTTCAAGGTAGTCAGAATGCCCTTCTAAGGTTGAGGACATCAACAGGGATACTGACAGATAAGATGTACATAGCTGGAAACATGCGTGTTTAGAGAAGGAGTCCATTACATCCTGTATGCACAAACAAGACACATCATCTGCAGGTAAGAAATAGGTAGGCCTGAGAGGTATAGTTGTAGCACAACAAGCCCTGAACTGGAGTATGCCCATCTGTGGAATGGACAACTACTATCACTATACAGGGTTACAGTGGTCATGCTCATACACATAGAATCACAGGACTTGTTTGGATGCATTGACTCTAATTACACAAGGTGACAGTGGGCATGCTCATACACTTAGTAGCACAGGGCCGTTTGGGATGCACTCTGACTCCAACTACACAGGGTTATACTGGTCATGCTCATATACTTAGAAACAAAGGTCTTGTTTGGATGCACTGACTCAAATTACATAAGGTGGCAGTGGGTACACTCATACACTTGGTAGCACAGGGCTGTTTGGGATGTACTCTGATTCTAACCACAGAAGGCCACAGTGTGCATGCTCATACACTTAGATGTACAGAACATGTTGCAATGGACTCCTATTGTAAACACACTGGTTTACAGCTACTTACATCTTAACTGTCAGTATATATGCATATCATACAGGTTTACTACCAGATACCTGTATGTGGCCTGTAAATGATATTTCTGTGTCTGTGCTGTGTGATACACATGCATACATGTACATGAAGTACTGCCATATATATGTGAAGTATACACAATCATGCATGTGTGGAAGTGACAGACAGTTGGTTAACTGGGACACACATGTGGATGCAAAGTACAGCATGTGTCACACACATTGCTGCCCTGAAAGGCATACATTGATATCAGGTTGTGGACAGTGACATTATACTTGGAACAGTGGCATGTGCAAGCATAATATTTGAGCCCCATTGTATAATGGTACTGAGGTGCAGGTGTCAAGATGACCTCTCCCGGCTGTGTTAGTAGTTGTCATTATTAGACTGCTCCACTAAGTATATCTGACATTGGTCATCTACACAACGTCTGCTGCTGTCCGTCACCTTAGATGGAGCATTTGATACCAAGCACAAAACTGCCATTTGCAGTGATGTCATGGTACTAGTGGCAACTGTTTGACCAAAACAATGAGCCAATGTCCTGCTGTAATTTTGAGGTTGTCCAGTGTCTGTCATTCTGGGATGCCATGACTGAAAGAACACAAGTCTTTGTCACAGATCACATGCATCCATGAGTCAAGGGAGTGTGGATAATACCTAGGTCGCATTTACCCATATAATGCCATTCCAAGGCAAATGTCCTAAACACAGAAGTAACACCCTGACACCTACAAGACAATTGCATCAGATGCTTATGCTAACCAGTGCTAGATGTGTGGCTTTCATAATCCATTTGCTCAATGTAGAACCTACAATGGGGAATATTGACATCTGTGCAGTGAGGAACACCTGGCTGAAGGCTCTGTAGTGCACAATAGCACTACCACCATATAACACAGATCCAGACGTGTGGGCCAGAATACTGGTATGGATCACTCCAGGTGGTGGTGTCCACATATTCATAAAGGCTACTCACAAGTAAAGACCACTACTCCAACATAATTCATCACAGATGAGTCAGGTACAGGTGACAGTGGCAAAAGCTGCATTCTAGGTTGTATCCTCATATACATCCACCACCATGTCCTCAGACTACCAAAACACATCCATAAATGTGGTATGAAATATTATGGTACAACACCAAATAACCTTCGACTGGTGGACTGTACCTAGCCCTACATCAACTGTGCAAAGTACCCATGTACTGACACAGTTGCATAATGTGTTATGGAATGCAGTAATACAACTGTTTGTAACCAGGTCAGTTGTACACATACCAGGGTCCTCGGATGTTGTTAGCATTAACACAGTTGACTGTTGCTCTACATCAGTAAACAACACCCTCATGGTTGGATATGACCTAGATGTACCTGCCCTGGATATGTACATCCCACACTCATACAACATAAATGAAAATACCATAGCTGTTGTTGTCCTTTGTACATACAGGTGGTTACATTCATTACACACATGAACATGAAAGATAGGTCCATGGCTGCCGAATGCTAACAGTACATAAGGTTTGATATCTATGTTGACAGAGGTAATATTCCCTCTCTACTGGTCACCCATGACACCTATCATATCATACAACAATCCATGTGGCATGTATGTCATTAGACGTGTCCACCAAATGCAATGCCTATAAACATACCCAAATAACAGGATCGTAGGACCTACACATATGGCCTGTATTGACAGACTCAAGGAAATACAGCTATGCTCCGTATGTTCCTGAGTAGTTACAGGTGATATGTCCATGACATGTACAGCCATGTGTGACCCACAGCTCCTACATATACCCCATGCCAACAATTGCAAGCCATGCATGCTGTGTGCTGTCCGGACATTAACCATATTACCACAATAGCCAGAACGTGCTGGGGTGAGATGTTTATAAGCCACAGACCATGCACATGCTTGAATAAGTATAATGCCTAGCTCAGACAGAGCACATTGCTGACCCTCTTCCAGTAATCATGAGGTGTGTGTGGCAAATATGATGTGTGTGTGGCAAATATGATGTGCTTACTGTTGACCATTACAGTGGCCTGGCTTCACAGTGGAACTGTCAACTAACAGTTTGTGAAATCATGACAATGAATATTGCTGTGTTTATCTTGCTATGTGCTGTTGGCATAAATGTACACTTAGCTACTCAGTGAAGGTGGTTGTGTGCCCTACCAGTACATGAATACAACATCCATTATGGTGTAATGCTCAGCTAGGTTTCACACATGGTGTGGGGAAGGTATGGAATGTATCCTCTTAACCTGCTAGTCCACTTACTGATGGAGACTGCATATGTGTACATGTACTGATGTGTGTTTAGATTCCATGCGTGTGTCTGATGCTTGAAGGTGACTGTTGTCTCAGTACAGCATGCAGTTGCAATGCAGCCTCAACACTGCCAACTGTATATTGTGATATGCTCAAAGTACAGTAAGCTGTACTTTAGGTATGGATAGATGTTTGGACATAACTACTAAGTGGTGGGGCTACTTTGCAAATGAATGATAACTGAGGACAGCTCACAGGTGTGTTATAACCATTCCTACAATAACCTGTGTAACTGCTAAGCTATGGTTTTGTTAATTGAAGGGGAAGACATACAATGTTGAATGCAGTAAGGGTGACACTGAAGGCAAACCTCTTGACACCTGTAACAGTAACACCTCCCCTGTGCATATATTGTGCATATATCAGCACAGTTGGCAAAGGAAAGAGCCAGTGCACTTTGTAGTGCATGCAATAGTGCTGTAACTCTATAATATCTATCATGAGATAAGCAGGTTTTTGATTCAGAGTACTGGCATGTGTGGGTGTGTGTGTGTGTGCATATATGTCACGTAAGGTGGGGAATACATCCCAAATGTTTTTCACTCTCCTGTACACTGTTGTAGACATCTGTACAGAGTGAAGTGTAGAAAGCAAGACATAGGCAGGGGTTTGAATTTCACATGTCAAGTGTCTATATGTGTGTGACATAGGTGTATATCTTTGTGAATGCTACAGTGTGTGCATGTGTGTGTGTGTGTGTGTGTGTGTGTGTGTGTGTGTGTGTGTGTGTGTGTGTGTGTGTGTGTGTGTGTATGGCTGTCTGGTCCCTGGAGTGAGGCTGTAATTTACCATAGTGAAATGATAAGACCCCCTCCCCCATCCACTCAGTGCAATCTAGTATCCCTGTTGATGTCCTCGATCTTAGGCCATTCTGACTACCTGTACATGTGTAATCCCTGTGGCACATTTTGTAATTGTGTAGTACAATAATCATGATTTGCACATAGACAGGGGTTCTCTTCACAACACTGGCAACTGTGTGTGTGTGTGTGTGTGTGTGTGTGTGTGTGTGTGTGTGTGTGTGTGTGTGTGTGTGTGTGTGTGTGTGTGTGTTGTGTGTCTGTGTCAGAATTACTGTGTCTGTAAATCCCTGAGTGTGTGGGTGTGTTACTGTGTCTGTGAATCTCTAGGTGTGTATGTGTGTTTGCATCCTGAGAGCAGGTATTACTGCTTCCCAATGAGAAACCACTTTTTCCACTGGCCTTTACCCTTGTCATCTGCTAAACCACACTTTTACCTCCTCCCCATTCCAGGTAACTATACCTGTGATGTCACCCACTATGGAGGTGACAGCACACTGGCCACAGTAGCTTACTGCACAGCTATCATGCTCTTGGATCATTAGATCAGTAAACATGTTTGAAACTTGGGGGATTATAACTGTGATGTGGAAGCTATAAGTGCATGCAGGTATTGTCATGCAGACCTGTGAGTAGTCTACATTTACATATGGGACAATAACTTTAAACACTGACATCCCCAGGCACATGCAATTACACCTGATAGAGGAAGGCAGAACATCAAGATCAGCATGCAGTTACTGTTGTTACACATGATACATACTGTCAAAAGTATAAAATGCATTCTAAAACTGTAGTACATTGTATGTCTGGTGCCTATCAACACTACTCAACAATGGTAATCTACAATTGTCTTCCTAGTATGGTCACTCTGTGCATCAGACCATATGAGCATGTCCCTGCACCGATGGTGTGGATGACAGGGATGGGGCACAGGCATCATCATATGCACAGGGTGATAATGTTTGCCAGAGGCCTAGGCTGCACCATTGGATGACATCATGTGTGGTTTGGGGATTTTTATCTCATTGGGCGTGTGTGGATGTTATGGGTGTGTGTGTGTTGAGGTGCCCTACATTTGTTTCTGGTGTGTATGTGTATGTATGCACACAGGTCTGGCATGTGGCTGGCCTACACAGGGGTATTTTTGACAGCTGCAGACTGTACAGGGCAGATTTTACAGTTCACAGTATCTGGCCATGACCACATGACCTGCGCCTGCCAGAGGTTGCACAGCCACTACCAGGCAGTGGTCCAGATTGGGTACTGTCTGATGACACATGTCCACTGGAACTGTGTCCCTGTTGGGACCATCCAGGACCACATGCACGTGGCCTGCTGTGTCCTGGTGTGGACAGCACAGCACCAGCTGCACTGCTGCTGCTACCACCACTATGGGAGTGGGCATGTGAAGTAGCATGTTCATGTAGACCTTCCAAAGGTGATGTAGCTGGCCTACATCCATGTGCCTGATGCCTCACTCCCACTAGATGTTCCAGCACAGACATTCCACACTCGAGGATTGACATGCCACAGTCAAGGACTCTCACAATGTCACCCAATCATCTATCCAAAACATCAGCAAGATAATGGTCAGCATTTGCAATTGCCTGGATGTTGTCAGTTAAAGAACAGACAGCAGCCCTCTGAAGCCTCAGACCTTCTCTGCCCTGCTGTTCAGCACATGCCTGTGCCTCCATTACAGTCTGAAACATGCGTCTGGTGACACCAGCTGATGTGCTATGTCTTGTTGGGGCATGTTGGCCAAAAGTCCTCCTATGAGCAGCCCTGGGCACATGCTTGTGTGGGACATCACCAGTCAGTTGGCTGGGATCATGGTGTGCAGGCACACCTTCCATAGCTAAACACATTCCTGTTTCATGCTACCACCCGCAAACTGTCCTTCAACTATGGCCACTGGTGATGAGGTATGTGTAGGCATGAGAACTTTGTGCGGTGATGAGGGGGATACAGGTGGAATGGCAACCAATGGCACAGATTCAGCCCCTGACAACCTTGCCTGTGCCTCAATCATACTTTCATCATTATTGTAAAGTCTGTGAGGACACTAACATCAGGTGGACCATAGGAGGGCAACGCACTTACATCAACACCTGTGAAGGGCAGACAAGAGCTGTACATTACAAGTTATACAGCACAGTACAGACACACAGACAGACACACAGACAGACAGACACAGACAGACACAAAGACACATGATATGGCACCCAACAGCATGCAACTTGCATGTGATATGGCAGAAAGCATTCAGCTTAGACAATTATAGTGGTAGATATCATGCATCCTTCAGTTGCACATAACAGCATGCATGTGTTATAGCAGAAGGCATGCACCTTACACAATTATAGTAGTAGTTAGCATACATCCCTGTGTTGCACAATTTGTGTTAGTAGGTTATGCCCCAAACCTGCAACACAATGCATGCACTATGCACCGTTGCACCACACTGCCATGTTGTGTGCAACATACCCCACATGTTAACAGACCATCTCTGAACTTTGTACATCTGCCACTGATGCTTTGTGTTGGCCACTACCCCTATGTTTGAGGAGGACATGAGCAAATGGGTATGTTGAGTGAATACTATGTTTGCCTGAGCCCTAGCTTGCATATCTCCCCAAAAGCAGTGCATGTCTGTTCAACATTATTCTGCTTACCCCTGAGCTGAGTCTCCAGACAATGTGCATGTGGCTGTACACACATGTTTGACATGGCTGTCCCTACTTTGCAATGGTGCCACCAACCAGCGCAGGTTAACAGTACACCAGCCTGATGTGTGGCATATGACCTTGCCAATCACATGTAGTATGACATGTCTTCTGCTGATGTGTTGAATGACATGCATATATGTTTAACACAATGGTGTCCTTTCAAATATACAGTGAGGACATGGTGTCCAAATGCAGGGACGTGTTATACTAACATGGACCTTCAGCTGACGCAATGTTGTCAGTCTGCCCTACAGATATACAGTGACATACTGCACATTGAGCTGATGTGCATAGCCATTGCAGGGCATCATGTGGCTTCACAATTGCTATACAGTGCGAGTTACAGACACAGTTCATAGCCATGACTGTGTCCGGCTACAATACATATCTAATGTAGAATGTGACCCACGTCACTGAGGTGTATACACACTAAACCCTAATGTGGAATGTGTGACACAGGTCACTGAAGGGTATACAGATGACACCCCTGCACATATGCAACCATATTGCTGATGCCTGGCAACTATGCCCAGACATGGCTAACTTAGCAGTACTTCATGTCCCACATGCCATCTGTGTACCTCACACACATGAGGAGCAAGCATGACAGTGATGTCTGACACCAACAAGGTGACTGTACTGTATCTGTGGCCTGATGTGGTTGTATGTGTATGTTGTGCAACACATGTATGTATTTGGATGCTGTATAGGTGAAAGCTTTCATGTGACACACTCAAGATGCCCAAGACATGTTATATGGTGGTCTGATGTCATGCCTACACAAGCTGTGTACAGGCCTGTATGATGCTTAGTGTGTCACATCTGCAATATCACCATTACACAAAGGCCATAGTTGTATTGTGTCAAGCCAATGTACAACAGGGTGTACACACATGTACATACCTTCTACTGTGAGTGTTGCTTCATGTCTCTGGCCATCCTCCATGGCCATGTGTAAACATGTTTTGTCCAATGGTTGTGATGGGCATCTATTTCACGTCAGTGTTGTCCCATATGACATACACCCATAGATGTCATATGCTCCACTGAGGACAGGGTTATGCAGACAAAAGGTGGTATATTTGGGATGTGAGATAGCCCGAGGATTCATGAAGCTTGAGCCAGGTGCAGGCATACCGTCAGCGTTCTAACACCAAATATGGCCGCCGAGCAAACCAAGTACGAGCTGCTCCCATGTGCACTACCTGCGTATGCTACACCCGCAAAAGTCCTGGGCCCTGTATGCTAATTACCCCATGTGCAGCAGTGTAGCATGCACATGAAAGTATGTAGCAATCCAGGAAGTGGTGCAGGGGTAGTGTAAGCATGCAGAAATATAAACCGTAGAAAACGGTTTACATTTTTGCAAACATAAAATCAGAGCCATGACAGCTGGCCAAACACAAGTATTATATTGTTAATATATGCCAATGGCTAAATATATAGCCATTGGCATAAAAAAACATGTACAAGATATAAAATTAACATTGAATATATATATATATATATATATATATATATATATAGTCGCACTATCGCTACATGGAAGTGCAGGGCAGTGGTGCGCAAAGGGGATCGCAAGGAAAATATAAAAATATAGAATAAAACTGCAATGATTTCACCATAATAGTCAATGGCAGGCATGCTACACTATACTATGGTGCAAGGGTTGTTAAGGGGCTGTGACACTGTTATGCGCAATAGCTAGGAATTAGTAGGCAATGCCATATAAATGAGAGGAGTAATAGTGAATCACAGATTCCCCGCTGGTGTAAGGATGCACCTCACAGCATAGCTTTATAACACATTGGTGTGCCCTTGAGATAAAGATGACATCAAGAGAGGGTGTGTCGCCATTGTTGTAAACACACTGGAACATTGCTAAACCGGGTTGCCCCTAGCTAGGCAAAGATGCAGGATAGGGATGTGTTGAACTGGGAAGCAACATGGTACACGTACGGCAACTGCTCGGCTGTAAAGTTAACACTCAAAGAACAAAAATAGCCAGCAGAAATAGTGGAGTACAGAAAATATTTTAATATAAAACATATAACCAGGTAGAGGGTAATAAGCCAAACTACCTATCTCAGACTGGTTTCGGCTACAATAGTCTTCTTCAGTGAATATAACAAAGCACATAATATCCATTCAAATAAGTATATTTATATGTAATGACATAAAGGCAGTTCATTGGTAAATTAGAATTGGTCATTATGACCAGGTGGGAATAAAGCCCCTAAGTTAAAGATCCATTTGCATTCTTTGAAATTAAGTAAATCATGCCAACCTGATTTATCTCTACATTTACCTACAACGCAGTCAAAGACAGTAAAATAAAAGAGAAGCAGAATTGTGTTTACAAACATGTTTAAACAGGGCGTTATTGGGACGCTTATTTCTAATGTCACTAGGATGCTCCCCAATCCTAAGGCAAAAAGGCATGGAGGTCTGTCCCACATAGAATGAGGAGCATGAACAAGTGACTAGGTAAATGACCCACTCTGTACTGCAGTTGGCACAAAAGTTGATATTGAAAACTTCAGACGTATTGCGACTACTGAATTCCCTCGTATGTTGAACTTTATTACATTAAGAACAGTGGCCACGTGGTATACAACCCAGCACTGGGCCACCTCTTAGTGTATGTTGAGTAGAAACAATAGAGCTGGGACCCACCCTCTTATAATGGCTAAACAGGGAACCCAATGTCCGACCTCTTCTAAAAGAAAAGGAGCATCTGTCCCTCAAAAATGAGTGTAATCTCTTCTCTGCCATCAAAATATTCCAGTGTCTGTTAATAATGTTCATGAACCCACGTGTGTTGCGTCCATAAGTGGTCACCAGACGAACCAGAGAATTAGATAGATCCTTATGTTTATCCTTGTATCGTTACAAGTCAGTTCTATTCTGGTTTGAAGCCCAATGACAAGCAGTGCTGACAGTACCAGAGGGGTAACCTCTCTCACGACATTTACATATTAGATCATCTCTAGTAGTTTCAAAAGTTTGTTGGCTTGAACAAATCCTTTTGGCTCTTAAGAATTGTGACTTGGGGATATTCTGGATATGTCGGGGGTGGAAGCTAGTAGCATGTAAAAGTGAATTGTATTCAGGAAATTTCCTATACACCTGGGTGGAAAGAGTGTCATCAGGATTCCTGCTAACTTTAACATCAAGAAAAACAAACCTAGATTTATGGAAATTTACTTTAAACTCAATACCCCATACATTGTCATTGAGATAGCCAATAAATTCCTGAAGACAGATTTCATCCAACTTCCACACAAACCAACAATCATCCAGATATCATCTCCAGTTATATAATTCATCCATGTATATATTATGACTAGAGTCATAGATCATAACCTCCTCAATATACGCCATAAAAAGGTCCGCATAAATGGGTGGGAAGGAGGCACCCATTGTTGTACCCTTGACCTGCCAAAAGCATTGGTCTTGGAAGTAGAATACGTTACCGGTAAGAACGTACTCAGCCTAAAAAAGTATTAAAGCCTGGTTGGTAAAAACCAGATCTTCCCAACTAAAAGTCCAAAGCCTGCAAGCCTGCCCAATGTGGGATATTTGTATACAGAGAGATTACATCCAAGGTACATAGCAACCAATGGGGCTTCAATTGCATGTCACAAATAATATCCAAAAACTGTGTAGTGTCCTGGATTCTGGCTCATATCAAAGGTAGTAGTGGTTTCAGATAATAAGTCAAATATTCAGATAAAGGTTCAGTAATAGAGCCACGTCCTGACACAATTGGTCTTCCAGGGGGACATCTAACATCCTTATGTATTTTAGGTAAAAGATAGAAATATTGTTTACACAGAGATGAAACCGACAACTGATGTCTATCTGCCTCCATAATGATGCCCTCTTCCTGGGCCTGTATCGGAAATGAGTCAATTTTGATTTTGAAGTGACTAGTTGGGTCCAATGGCATAGCCATATAATATTTGTTATCCCTCAATTGTCTCACTGCTTCCTCATTATAGTTGACCCTGTCCTGAATCACTAGCACCCCACCTTTATCTGCTTGTACTATAACAACTTCTTTGTTGTTCTTAAGTTCCTCTATACATTGTACCTCCTCTTTAGAAAGGTTGTTATAAGATAACTGACAATCTTTGAAGTTACAATGTAGATCCTTCAGGACATTAGCTTGAAAAGTGGATACTAGGTGTGACATAGGTGGAACAAAAGATGATTTTTTAAATCTAAACCCTGAAACTTCCTGAACCATGTCATTTTCAAAAAACAATTTCAAATTAAGTAAACGACAAACATTGACCACATCTTGTGCTAAAGTGTATTCTGGAACAAAAAAGCCGGGGACAAAATTAAGCCCTTTATTAAGAACTTTAATTTGTAAATCATTGAGGTGTACAGATGAAATATTATGTACATTCATACTATTTGTTAATGTTCTATCATCAGTTGTAACAGACCTTCCAAACCCTCCATAGGTTTGACATTTTTTGTGTTTCCTCCTCCCTCTTCTGTATCTGAACCCAAAGGGTGTGACAAACTCTTTCTTTTGGGATCAGGAGAGGCATCTGTGTGATTCCTCTCCCCTTAAGTGTTGGAGGATGTGTCCTCCCCTGATGTGTAGCTCAATGATTCCGAGCTATGTTTCAAAATAGATTTGGGTCTTTTTCTCTTGGGGGCCAAAGGTTTATTGCTAGGAAGCTTGAAAGTGACATTCCTAGGCATATCAAATGGTTTACCTCTTTCATAATCTCCTATATCCCTTTGAAACTTTTTCATTTTTTTATCCTTTAGAACCTGTTCTAACTTGAATAATTCTTTTGTTAACTGGGTCACCTGGGAGGTGAAAGATCCACTAGATTCAAGTTTATTAGCCTCCATGCAAATAGTTTCTACCTCCTGAATACCTAATTTGACCGCCTGTTCATAGAAATTGGCTAAAGCATCCACAAAACCCAAGGATGCTGATTGTTGTGTCTGTGTCCATTCATCCATTAATTGTTCATCAGTATTATGTACCAAAATGCCCCTTAAACCACATGGTGTGATTTTTTTGAGATGGTAAGCTTTGAACAGGCGTAAATGCCAAACATTGGTCCGAAAACCTTTCATGCTTTTTCCCAACTTAAAAAACAATGATTCACATAATCTGTCTGGGTCTTGAATCAACCCGGAAGAATCGTTGCCCATATCTGATAAACCTAAACCAAATATGGTCAAATCATTCATATCAGATTGGTGGATACAAAAAATATATATTAATGATTGAACCACAGATATTTTGCTTTTCAACATTTAATATGATGTTTTTTTTATTTTAATTTAGTGATCCTGTATTGGTGACTGATTTGGGACTCTTCTCCCTTGGGGGCCAGGTCTCCTTTAGCTTCTTAGTATTCCAACATATAGCCATTTGGTGGTACCAATGTCGTTACATGGTCTTATGGGGTCGTCCTGGTTGCAATACACATTATAATAATTATATTTTCTCTTCCACTAAATGTTTTTGAAAATTGACATTTCTGCTTACAGCAACTTATATAGACTTCATAATTGGAGTTACATATATTTTTATGGGCTGTTTTAATATCAACATGATAATTTTTGGAATTCACAGGTGGTTGTGATATTGAGTGGATAATTTGAATAATTTTTTATTGGGCTGATTAGTATAGTCCTATCTTTATTATGATGATACACAGCAGTGTGGTTATTTGATTAAGAGGATTATGCTATATGACCACAGGGGCTACCCATTGTATCATTAAGATTTGTGTATCAACATCATTTATTTTTTTGTTTAGGTGGACATTTTATAAACAGGAGTTGTCAATTTTGATCATTTCAAGATCTACATTTAGTGTTTTTTTGGGTGGTTTGATACACAGCATTGTGAGTTTTATTCAGGCCAGATCACAAGGGCTGATTAATGTATCTTTGTTTGCTACTATTGCCAGACTTTTATTTTTGGGTCTATATCTGTCTATGGTTACATTTTATATCCACCAATATACATGATCTACCATATATTTTTGATTCTATTTAACTTCAGGTTCCAACTAACAGGAATATAGGGTACTAATTTTCGTGTTGTTGTATGTATACTTTTTTATCCAAAAGGTTGGTTTTGGATAGGGTACATATATATATATATATATATATATATATATATATATATATATATATATATATATATCAGCCTTATTCTTGCTGACAGCAGAATTGTTTGATTCACTAACGTTTTTTTGGAGGTTAGTATATGTTTTTTGCTACATGGAGTTGACTCCTCTTGTAAAAGGCCTAGCATCTGATATGAATGACTTAACCATTTTTGATTTAGGTTTATCAGATAAGGGCAACGATTCTTCGGGGTTGATTCAAGACCCAGACAAATTATGTGAATCGTTGCTTTTAAATTGGGAAAAAGCATGAAAGATCTTCGGACCAATGTTTGGCATTTGCGCCTGTTCAAGGCTTACCAACTCAAAAAAAATCACACCACATGGCTTAAGGTCAAAGTACAACCTTTGGTACATAATTTTGATGAACAATTAATGGATGAACGGACACAGATCCAACAATCAGCATCCTTGGGTTTTGTGGATGCTTTAGCCAATTTCTGTGAATGGGCAGTCAAATTAGATATTCAGGAGGTAGAAACTATTTGCACGGTGGCTAATAAATTTGAGTCTAATGGATCTTTCACCTCCCGGGTGAACCAGTTAACAACAGAATTACTCAAGTTAGAACAAGTTCTAAAGGATAAAAAACTGAACAAGTTTCAAAGGGATATAGGAGATTATGAAAGAGGTAAACCATTTGATATGCCTAGGAATGTCACTTTCAAGCTTCCTAGCAATAAACCTTTCACCCCCAAGAGAAAAAGACCCAAATCTATTTTGAAACGTAGTTCGGAATCATTGAGCTACACATCAGGGGAGCACACATCCTCCAATACTGAAGGGGAGGGGAACCACACAGATGCCTCACCTGATCTCAAAAGAAGGAGTTTGTCACACTCTTTGGGTTCAGATACAGATGAGGGGGGAGGAAACACAAAAAATGTCAAACCCATGGAGGGTTTGGAAGGTCTGTTACAACTGATGATAGAACATTAACAAATAGTATGAATGTACATAATATTTCATCTGTACACCTCAATGATTTACAAATTAAAGTTCTTAATAAAGGGCTTCATTTTGTCACCGGCTTTTTTGTTCCAGAATACACTTCAGCACAAGATGTGGTCAATTTTTGTTGTTTACTTAATTTGAAATTGTTTTTTAAAAATGACATTGTTCAGGAAGTTCCAGGGTTTAGATTTAAAATATCATCTTTTGTTCCACCTATGTCATACCTAGTATCCACTTTTCAAGCTAATGCCCTGAAGGATCTACATTGTAACCTCAAAGATTTTCAGGTATCTTATAACAACCTTTCTAAAGAGGAGGTACAATGTATAGAGGAACTTAAGAACAACAAAGAAATTGTTATAATACAAGCAGATAAAGGTGGGGTGGTAGTGATTCAGGACAGGGTCAACTATAATGAGGAAGCAGTGAGACAATTGGGGGATAACAAATATTATATGGCTATGTCATTGGACACAACTAGTCACTTCAAAATCAAAACTGACTCATTTCTGATACAGGCCCAGGAAGAGGGCATCATTACGGAGGCAGATAGACATCAGTTGTTGGTTTCATCTCCGTGTAAACAATATTTCTATCTTTTACCTAAAATACATAAGGATGTTAGATGTCTCCCTGGAAGACCAATTGTATCAGGGCATGGCTCTATTACTGAACCTTTATCTGAATATTTGACTTACTATCTGAAACCACTACTACCTTTGATACGAGCCAGAATCCAGGATACTACTCAGTTTTTGGATATTATTTGTGACACGCAATTGGAGCCCCATTGGTTGCTATGTACCTTGGATGTAACCTCTCTATACACAAATATCCCACATTGGGCAGGTTTGCAGGCTTTGGACTTTTGGTTGGGAAAATCTGTTTTTTACAAACCAGGCTTTAATAGTTTTTTAGTGTGCTTGGCTGAATACGTTCTTACCAATAACGTATTCTACTTCCAGGACCAATGCTTTTGGCAGGTCAAGGGTACAGCAATGGGTGTCTCCTTCGCACCCATTTATGTGGACCTTTTTATGGCCTATATTGAGGAGGTTATGATCTATGACTCTAGTCATAATATATACATGAGAAGACCAAGCTCCTGCTCTTTCTCCCCCGCTCTTTTTCCAATCACAAATCTACATTTACCATAACATCCTCTAACAACACAATCATAAAACCTGAACCACACACTAAACTGTTAGGCATCATTATAGATGACGAGCTGAAATTTAACTTACACTTACTGGAAGGAATAAAAAAAACACCAGAAACTTGGCTTGCTCTATGGTAACAAAAGATTTCTTACTCCAAATGCTAAACTCTCCCCAGCTCAGTTCTTCCTCCTGCCCACACTTCTCTACGCTGCCCCAAAACTAACCAATATACAAGCTACTACCATGAACAAACTGCAACAAACTTACCATAAAATTGCAAGATTCCTTACTAACTCCCTCTACAACTCCTATCACTGCCTTGCCTTGAACTCATTACAATGGTTCAAATTCCCTCAACTACTGCTACTTTCTCAATTTCAGGTTATTCACTCCATTCTATACAGGCCTTCATCCTGTCCAGCTCTCACTACTCTTGTATCTACCTATACCCCTTCTAGATCCCTCCGCACCTCTAACCAACAACTTCTGAATGTAGACCATCCAAAAATGAACACAGGCAAACTGCAATATAACTGCTCTATAGCCCACACTTGGAACAAACTTCCTCTGAACATCTGCTCCATCATACACCCTGCACACTTAAAAAGGAACTCAAACATTATCTTCTCAACGCTAAATCATGTCTCTGCTTAGAACCTACCTGATATGTCCCCTTTGTACAAATGGTGCTCCTTTCCTCTGAACTCCTGAAAGCACCTATACCTTCCTACAAAGCCTATGCAATAAATTCTGATTCACTTATATATCTCTTATTTGATCACTTGTATATAACTTGTTTTTTGTACATAAAAAAAAAGGGGGTTCATATACTCATTTCATTGAGAAAACCCTCTTGCTGTAATTTGAATATGTTTGAGTCATAATTTGTATTAATATGTTATGGAGTTATAATTGGTTATGGTACTTTCTATGCTTTGTTACCTATGTTATCCTAATTGTTTTTGTAATTGGAGCTTTTCTCCTTGGGTCTCCACTGAAAACGGGCTCATGCCCAGCTGGACCAACCCGGTCCAGTGCTCACATTTAGACCACATCCTCTAGGCAATACACACAATATATTACTGTTCGTCTCCATACAGCTGTTGCAATAGATTCCAAACAACACTTCCAGGCTGTGAGTATATACCCAGAGAAGGAAACAGACTTGTAGACACTTGCATCATCTGTAATCAACTAGCAGGATGTGAGGAGGATTGCTGCTAAAGGTCGCTACAATGTTTCCATAATAGCCAGAGTTGTCACGTCCATAACACAAATATTTACATGTGAGCATCACTGTCTAAAACATCTTCATAAGCAATAAGTAAACTAAATACAGTACTTGGTACTTGTAGTGCTGAATGCTCATACAGGCATGTCCACTAGTCAACTACTGGTGTTTACTAATGTCAGCTTTGTGTATGTGGCCATCCTGGGGGAATGTAACCTCTATGCCATGTACACGGCCAAACCCACCTAACATCACGCCCCACACATTGTTTGGGATGCAGCTACAGGGGTAAGCTGGAATGCAGCCCAGTTTACAGCCATGACTGGACTGGACAGTCATGAGGCATAGGTTAACACATGCATCCCATCATCACAATCAACACATACCCTTACCAGAACACAATAAGAACATCCACACACACTACAGAAATCACACACATTCACAGATGCTTCTAAGTATCTGGCCAAACAAGTGACCTCCCAAGCTGGAAGAGACAGACAACGAAATACACAAACTGTATGACATATTGTTCATAATTGTGCCACACCTCAGAACACATAGCTGGAAACATGCCCAATGGTAATCATTTGTGAATGCAAACTCTAGCACTATGTTACACACCAACCTATATGAGGGCATACATACTGTCAGCAGCCTGTCTGTCATGATTAGCTACATACCCAACCACCTTTTGAACTATACATATGGCTCTGGCATATTCCATGTTTTTGTGCAGGACCTGTGATGCAGTAGCCTGGACTGCATGGAAACGCATATAGGAACTGTCAGGTCTTATAGCCCATGCAGGTATGTCCCAAGGCCTGGTTAGCATTCTGCCATTGGCAGAATTATACTGCAGTACAGGGACAAAAGGATTGTATTCCACAATTGTCTAGTGTAGTGGTGTAAGTCAAAGGGTATCCAGTATCTGTCTGCCTGGGATAACATGGTTGACAGACCTTGATGCTTTGCCAGTCACCCCTGGATATCTGGATACTGCCTAGGGCTCATGCTTCTCCTATAGTGCCTTCATCATGCACAGTTCAAGTGAAGGTCCACTGCTGTTACAGAGACAGCCAAGCAATAAACTGCAGGTCTCGCTACACAATGATACATGTCAGAAACACTATATGGACACACATATGTCAATCCCTAACATGGAGAACATACCTATGCAGTGGCTGAAACATGTTTCAGTGCTCTGGAAAGCACATCTGCATGACCATGTTAAAACATATACCTCACCTCTTGCCCATTATCCTTTATTGGAACACATGCGCCACAGGCGTGTCCATATTCCTGAAGGATATGTACACCCCCCACGCTAGTTGTACTTGCATAACTTCAGATGCATTATGCTGAGCAACTACCTTTGTGCCAAAGTGGAATTCAAATTGCACTTTGTGACACATCACCCACCATGCTGCAGATTTCCCAACTGTCATAATGTGCTGTAATGGGGAAGATTAGGTCTGAGACAGAAAACCATAATAATGGCTACTCTCAACTATTCTATTATGAACTTGTAAGACTCCTCATGTACCAACACTTGCGCTCAATGCATGCTGGATTCCGTCAACCCCAATGACCTGGATCACAGTAGTCACAGAAACAGGGCTAACAGTATGCTGCACATAGTCAGTCTCCAATGCCAATGTTATGTTTCCTAAGAGCAAAGTGGTGACTGTCATGGCACCCACGCAGATGCACAATGCATGTGCAAATGCAGAATCCTACATAAATGAACCTTAAGCAGTCACATACGTGCAGTGATTGTGCCATTGAAACAGAACCAGAATTCAACCAAACACAAACAAGAAGGCAAACTGGTGGTACCATGCTTTAAACTGTACCACAGAAGGTAGTAACTGTTGCAAGAGTGAACACACATGAGTGTATGCGATCCCTGGTCAGCCTCACTAAGATGCAGATACACCATATAAAACCACACAAAGCTACTGTGAAACTAATCAGTCATATATTATGAGGCCAAGCACAGCGCATTCTATAGCTGTGTCATTAATCGTAATGGCAATGACAAGACCTGCCGTGCTGCACAGCACTATGGCATGGGAAATACTGCACCTACAGAAACAGCACCTGTTCATCCAGATAGGGTCTTGGAGAATCTAAACTCACTCCCACCTCCCCCACAACAGGTACACTTAGTAATATATCCATGTACACTACAGGGCCCCTCTAATAAAAACTATTCAAGGTCAAGCTGCACTCTCTAAAGCCAAACATACAGCTTTCATGGGACATCTCAGGGTGTATCCTACACAAATGTAAGAACAATCAGCTATCCACATACACATCATGTTCAATCATAGCTCCATGTCAGACTGTGTAGACACCGAATGGTGCACAGCAACAGTTATCACACCCCACAAAGGGGGAGACACCATTGATAATGGGAAATAGTGCACAACTACCCTACTGAGTCTGGTCTGTAAGGCCATGAACCGTGATCAACGTATTTGATGTACTCAGTACAGATGTAGATGACAGTAGGATTGATTCACACTTCATATGATGACCTTGCCAGATCGTAGGACACCATCACCCATACTTTGTTCCAGCTACACTCAGTAAACTAGGTGTATATTCTTATGTCACAGGAGTGGTTGGCAACTGGTCTGCTGGCAGAACCAACACTACAGAAGATGTCTGACTAATACACACACATCAAACCAGTGCCAGTCACAGTAATACAGGGTTCATTCCTGGTACTCCCCCTCTTTGTTATCTATACCACACAGACTAATACAGAAGGTATCAGCCTATTGATGTTTGCAAATGACTATGAACTAGGTGCAATAATTGACTCAATGTGTGCTGCGTTCAACATACAGAAGGGCCTTTGTGTATCAGATGTGTGGTGTGTGATGTATGGCTACAGTCTGACAGCTAAGTATTGCATTGTCATCCCCTATGTTAAATACCCTGCACCCATGAATTACCACCTAGGCAGCAGTCAGCATAATGGCAACTGTGTGTGCATGGGATGCAGCTGGACAGTTGTCTTTCCTTTGATAGTTACTTCACCACACCACTCAGGTAGTCATATGTGGCACCCCTAATCATGACAGGGTGCCATTCAGGAATATAGAGATAATTGCTCAGCCATACTCAACACTCATGTGACCCATATTAGATCACATATTTCCTTTAAGGGTTATTGCCCATGTGTAGATGGCCTACACTGCCCTTCCCAATCCCTAGCTCCACTATATAGCATGTAGCCTACCCTGAATAAAGCCATGTCCAACCCAGAGGTGTTGGACATGCTACACTTAACACATCCTGATCCCAAATAAACACATACAAAGGATCACAACACGCCTGACAGATCTCTGTCCCATACATTTAACATACTATTGCCATACTATGCATCCCTGTCCAGCAAAGCTGCACATCGCCCCTCTCTGTGACATGGTGTGATGACCACATGACAAATATATCAGTAACCCTGTGGATCAGTTCTGTGGCATTGCTTAAACTGGCCACTGAAACTTACCTGTCTGTTGCCTACTGCTAGGTAAACTGTCTACCTAGGCTCATAAATGGCCCAGGGCATATAGCCTACTAGATCACTATGACCATACATTCTCTAGTTGATATCCAACCCTGCAAATACCATCAGGCTAGCTATTGTCCCATGTGTTACACATGTGCAACACAGGCAATACATGGCAGGATGCTACACAGGTGTACAGTGCCATGTAGATGTATATGGCAAAACATATACATGCTTGCAAGTCTGCAGGGTCACAGGTCATGTCCCTAACAGCTATGTATGACTATATATGTGACATATACACATCATTAAGGTTGATTGCATTACTGTGCACACATCCAGGCATGTGCTGATAGGTAAAGACACCAGTACAGGCAAACAGACATGCCCACGTCAAGACAACATCCACATGGAGTATGAGCAATGTCATCACATGAGACAAACTAATATGGTGATAACATCACATCACCAGTAAGTGTCAAATGCGTGTGACTTATACATGTCAGTGGTGTTAGTGTCATGTAGATTTGCAAAGTTTTATTTGTAATCTTAATAAATGTGATACACATGTAGGTTCAGCTGTACTTCTGTACTTCTCTGTGAGTTACTGTGACCTGTCTTCATCATTATGTCTTCCAGGTATGCCATGTAGCAGGCTGCCAGCGTACACCCGCTTGGAGGATGAAGTCCTCGTCCCATACCTCCTCGACAACTATACAACACTCTTCAGCCATGTGACACAGGATGCACAGCAGTGGGATGCCCTGTGGGAGGAACTCCGCAGGAGGGTAAATGATGTTGGCGGTCACAATTGCACCTATCAGCAGGTGTGCTGGCACTGCACTGACCTCATAAGATGGGAGAAACAACGTGCTAATGCAATCGCCAGGGAACAAGGTGCAACAGGTGGGGGACCACTCACCCAGCCCCCACTCACATGTACCAAGGAGCTACTGGCCAACCTGGGGACACATGCAGATCTCTAGCCACAAGCATTAGCTGGTATTGTGGAGGTGGGTGTCTCTCAACCACCGAGCCTGGAGTTGCCTGTTAATTCAGTACTGCACATATAACACAACTAAATTTCACATAGTTACATGTGTTACTGTACAATATGTAATGTAACATCATATGCAAGGTATGTATGCACACACGCCACAAACTATAGTCTGCTTCTCTAGGTATGCACAGATGTGCATACTCCATAGTATGGTGTATTGTACTAGCTTATGTGCTAACATGGGCATTGCACCCTGTAGCTATCACACAGCTGTAGATAATGATCTTACTGCTGTGACACTCCTGTATAGGTACCTCTGGCATTTTGCAGTGACAGCAGCCTGTGTCAGGTGTTATTTACCAGGCTTGATAATGCACAGATCATATTAATTGAATGCTATCTGCCATAACACACATACACATAATGTATGGTGGTCCTGTTAATAGACACTGGTCAGACCTGCAATGCAGCACAGTGGTTACCCATGTGAAACAATTGAAGACTATATGAAACACCTACACTAAACCTTCCAAAATGTCATTGCCAGATGTGTGGACAACTGTGAATACAATGGTGGAGGTGTGTTTCACTGTAGGGGCAGGTACTACATATCAGCATTACACATGTTGGGAATACAAACAGCACTGTACAGAGAGCATATGTGTGCACACACTCTAAATGTGTTGGAGGTGGAGTATGACTGGCTCACAGGATACACCCTTGTGGATTATATCCTTGCTCTCAATGTCACACAATGTCATGTGCTATCTGACATGTCCATGACATGTAGTGGGCTGACTGCAACACTGCTCAACTATCCTGCAAAACATGATGTCTCACATCCCATACATACCACCCTTTGTCTACATAACCCTGTCCTCAGTGGAGTATATGCCATCTATGGGTGTATGTCATATGGGATAACACTGACATATGAAATAAGATGGCCATCACAATCATTGGATAGAACATGTGTACACATGGCCATGGAGGATGGCCAGAGACATGAAGCAACACACACAGTAGAAATGATGTACATGTGTGTACACCCTGTTGTACATTGGCTCGACACAATACAACTATGGCCTTTGTGTAATGGTAATATTGCAGATGTGAAACACAAAACATCATACAGGCCTGTGCACAGCTTGTGTAGGCATAACATGAAACCACCACATAACATGTCTTGAACATCTTGAGTGTGTCATGACATGAAAGCATGCACCTATACAGTAACCAAATGCATACATATGTTGCACAACATACACATACAACCACATCAGGCCACAGATACAGTACATTCACCTTGCTGGTGTCAGACATCACTGTCATGTCTACTCCTCATGTGTGTGAGGTACACAGATGGCATGTGGGATATAGAGTACGGCTAAGTTAGCCATGTGTGGACATAGTTGCCAGGCGTCAGTAATGTGGTTGCAGATGTGCAGTGGTGTCATCCATATACCCTTCTGTGACCTGTGTCACACATTCCACATTAGGGTTTAGTTTGTATACACCTCAGTGACATGGGTCACATTCCACATTAGATATGTATTGTATGTGAACATAATCATGGCTATGAACTGTGTCAGTAACTCACACTGTATAGCAATTGTGAAGCCACATGATGCACATCAGCTCAATGTGCAGTATATTACTGCATATTTGTAGAGTGGACAGACAGCATTGCATCAGCTGAAGGCCCATTTTAGTATGACATGTCCCGGCATTGGGACACCATTAGCATACTGTAGATTGGAAAGGACACCATTGTGTTACACATGTATGCATGTCATTCAACACGTCAGCAGAAGACATGTCATACTACATGTGACTGGCAAGGTCATATGCCACACATCAGGTCGGTGTACTGTAAACCTGTGCTGGTCTGAGGCACCATTGCAGAGTAGAGACAGCCATGTCAAACATGTGTGTACAGCCACATGCCCAATGTCTGTAGACTCAGCTTAGGGGTAGGTGGAATAATGTTGAACAGACATGCATTGCTTTGGGGGGAGATATGCAAGCTAGGGCTCAGGTAAACATAGATTCAGTTGACGTACCTTCTGCTCATGTCCTCACACATAGTGGCAGTGGCAACACAAAGCATCAGTGGCAGATGTACAAAGGTCAGCAATGGTCTGCTAATATGTGGTGTATGTTGCACACACCATGGCAGTGCAGTGCAATGGTGCAAAGTGCATGCATTGTGTTGCAGCTATGGGGCATAGGCTGCTAACACAAATGGTGCAATACAGGTATGTATGCTAACCACCACTATAATTGTGTAAGGTGCATGCCTTCTGCTATAACACATGCATCCTGTTGTGTGCAACTCAGGGATGTATGATAACTACCACTATAATTGTCTAGGCTGAATGCCATCTGCCATATCATCTGCATGTAGCATGTGTCTGCGTGTGTCTGTGTGTGCCTGTCTGGTATAACTTGTAATATACAGTTCTTGTCTTCCCCTCACAGGAGTTAATGTAGGTGTGTTGCCCTCCTGTGGTCCACCTGATGTTAGTGTCCCCACAAAATCTAGCAGTGATGATGATAGTATGATTGAGGCACAAGTAGGATTGTCAGGAGCTGAATCTGTGCCATTGGTTGCCATTCCACCTGTATCCCCCTCATCCTCGCACACAGTTCCCCTGCCTATACATATCCCATCACCACTAGCCATAGAGGAAGGACAGTTGGTGGGTGGTAGCATGGAACAGGGAAGTGTGGAGACTATGGAAGGTGTGCCTGCACACCATGATCCCAGTCAACTGACTGGTGATGTCCCACACAGGCATGTGCCCATCGCTGCTCGTAGGAGGACCATTGGCCAACATGCCCCTGCAAGACAAAGTACATGAGCTGGAGTCACCAGATGCATGTTTTGGGCTGAAATGGAGGCATAGGCATGTGCTGAATGGCACAAAAGAGAAGGTCTGAGGCTTCAGATGGCTGCTGTCCATTCATTAACTGACAACATCCTGGCACTTGCAAATGCTCACCATCATCTTGCAGATGTTTTGGATAGGCAATTGGGTGACATGGTGGGAGTCCTTGACTGTGGTATGTCAATCCTCAAGCGTGGAATGTCTGTGCTGGAACATCTGGTGGGAGTGAGGTGTCAGGCATGTGGATGTAGGCCAGCTGCATCACCTGTTGAAGGTCTACGTGAACATGCTAATGCAAATGCCCGCTCCCATAGTGGCAGTAGCAGCAGCAGTGCAGCCGGTGCTGTGCAGTCTACACCAGAACACAGCAGGCCATGTGCACGTGGTCCTGGACGGTCCCAATAGGGACATGATTTCAGTGGACATGTGTCATCAGACCCAATCTGGACCTCTGCTTGGTAGTGCCCATGCAACCCCTGACAGGTGCAGGTCACATGGCCATGGCCGGACACCGTGAACTGTGAAACCTGCCTTGTACAGTCTGCAGCTGTCAATAATACTTCTGTGTAGGCTAGCCACATGCCAGACCTGTGTGCATGTATGCACACAAACACCAGAAACAAATGTAGGGCACCTCAACACACACATGCATAACATCCACACATGCCCAATGATATCACAGGCCCTAACACACACACATGATGTCATCCAATGGTGCAGCCTAGGCCTCTGGCAGACATTATCCCCCTGTGCATATGATGATGCCTATGCTGCATCCTTATCACCCACACCATTGGTGCAGGGACATGCTCATATGGTCTGATGCATAGGGTTAACATACTAGGTAGACAATTGTAAATTAATATTGTTGAGTAGTGTTGACAGGCAGCAGACGTACCATGTATTAACGTTTTAGAATGTATTTTGTAGGTTTGACAGCATGTATCATGTCTAACAACACTAACAGCATGTTGATCTTGACGTTCTGCCTTCCTCTTTCAGGTGTAGTTGCATGTGCCAGAGGATGTCAGTGTTTGTGGTTAGTGTCCCATATGTACATGTTGACTACTCACAGGTCTGTATGACAATACCTGCATGCACTTTGTAGCTTCCACATCACAGTTATAATCTCCCATGTTTCAATTATGTTTACTGTTCTAATGCTCCAAGAGCATGATAGCTGTGTAGTAAGCTACTGTGTTCAGAGCCATCACATCCATAGTGGGTGACATCACAGGTATAATTACCTGTAGCGGGGAGGAGGTAAAAAAGTGGTATGGCGGATGACAAGGGTGAAGGCCAGTGGAAATAGTGGCTTCTCATTGGGAAGCAGTAATACCCACTGCCATGACAGCATGCAAACACAGACACACCCACACACTCAGTGATTCACAGACACAGTAACACACACTCTGACACAAACACAGTTGCCAGTGTTCAGATGAAAACCCCTGCCTATGTGCATATCATCATTATAGTACTATGCAATTACAAGATGCGCCACAGAGATTACACATGTACAGGTAGTCGGAATGGCCTAAGATTGAGGACATCAACAGGGATACTACAGTGCAGTGAGTGTATGTGGGGAGGGGGGTTCATCAGTAGGCTATGTAACAACAGGTCACACCCCAGGGTGTACATGTTAACATGTGGTTAGAATGCCTGTCTAAGATTGATGATATCAACAGGGATACTAAGTTGCATTGAGTGGATGCGGGGAGGGGGCATTAATATTTCACTATGGTAAAATACAGCCTCACTCCAGGGACCAGACAGACACACACACACACACACACACACACACACACACACACACACACACACACACACACACACTGTGGCATTCACAAAGATATACAACTATGTCACACACATACCGACACTTCACATGTGTGAGGTTCAACCACCTGCCTATGCCTTTCTTTCTAATCACTCTGTACTGATGTCAGCAACAGTGTTCAGGACAGTGAAAACATGTGGGATGTATTCTCAACCATAAGTGACATATATGGACACACAAACACCCACATGTGCCAGTACTGTAAATCAAACACCTGTCTATCTCATGATAGGTATTACAGAAGTAGAGCACTATTGCATTTGCTACAAAGCTTACTGACTCTTTCCTTTCCCAGCTGTGCTGATATAGGCACAATATATGCACAGGGGAGGTATTACTGTTACAGGTGTCAAGAGGTTTGCCTTCATTGTCACCCTTACTGCATTCTACATTGTCTGTCTTCCACTTCAGTTAACAAAATCTGACCTTAGCAGTTACACGTGTTATTGTAGGAATGGTTGTAACATACCTGTGAGCTGTCCTCAGTAATCATTCATCTGCAAAGTAGCCCCACCACTTAGTAGTCATTTCCAAACATCTGTCAATACCTCATGTACAGCTTACTGCACTTAGAGCATATCACTATATACAGTTGGCAATGCTGAGGCTGTATTGCAACAGCATGATGTACTAAGACAACAGTCACTTTCAAACATCAGATACTGCACGCACATGGAATCTACACAAACATCAATACATGTACACATATGCGGTCTACATCAGTAAGTGCACTAGCAGGTCAAGAGGATACATTCCACACCTTCTTCATGCCATGTGTGAAACATAGCCAAGCATTACACCATAATAGATGTTGTATTCATGTACTGGTAAGACACAACCACCTTCACCAAGTAGCCAAGTGCACATATATGACAACAGCTCATATCAGCAAGACACATACAGCATTATTCCATGTCATGCTCCTACAAACTGGTACTTGACAGTACCATGGTGAAGCCAGGACACTGTAAGGGTCAACAGTGAGCACATCATATTTGCCACACACACCTCATGTTTACTGGATGAGTGCCAGTAATGTGCTCTTTTAGGCTAGGCAGTACACTCATTCTAGCATGTGTGAGGTCTGTGGCTTGTAAACATCTCACTCCAGCACGTACTGGCTATTGTGGCACTATGGCTAATGTCCAGACAGCACACAGCATGCATGGCTTGTAATTGTTGACATGGTGTATATGTAGGAGCTGTAGCCACACATGGCTGTACATGTCATGAACATATCACCTGTGACTACTCAGAAACATACAGAGCAGAGCTGGATTTCCCTGGGTCTGTCAATACATGACTTTTGTAGGTCCTATGATCCTGTTATTTGGGTATGTTTGTAGGCATTGAATTAGGTGGACATGTCTAATGACATACATGCCACATGAGGTGTTGTATGATATGACAGGTGTCATGGGTGACCAGTAGAGAGGGAATATTACCTCTGTTAACATAGATATCAAACCTTATGTACTGTTAGCATGCTATCTGCCATGTGCATGTGTGTAATGACTGTAGCCACCTGTATGTAGAAAGCAGGGGCAGCTCGTGCTATCGGGCTGCCGGACTGCAGCCCTCCCACCTAGAAAACACAAAAGAAAAATCTTTAAAACTAAAAAACAAAAACAGAAAAAAAAAAAATCACAAATCCTGACTCCTCTGCGCATGCACAGAGGCATTTGAAGACCTCAGACTGCCTTTATCAGCAGTCCAGATAGAGACAGACAGGTACCCAGTAATCATTGCTGCAAATGCACCCAGGAATCACTGCAGTGACAACCACACAGAAGAGGAGGTCCAGACTGCTTCAGCTGCAGGCAGACACAATGAGGACTGAGAGAGGTGAGCGGGCAGACCCAATGAGGACTGAGAGAGGTGAGCTGCTCTCGCGGGACATTCATTGCACAGGCTTGGCTTCATTCAGGAGGTAGGTGTTTTGGTCACTGGCTGGATTGCTCCGTTTCGCAGGTGGTTTTGGTTGCTGGATTGCTGCTTCAGGAGGTTTTGGTCACTGGCTGGATTGCTTCATTCATCTGGCTGTTGAATGGGTGGGACATACAGCAGGTAAGTGAAGGGTGTGTGTGTGTGTGCGTGTGTGTGAAATGCCCCAGTTACTATATACTGGTGGCTAGACAAAGCAAATGGTGGTGGACAGAGATACTCAGGTGTGAACCCTGTACCTTGGATGCAGGTGGCAAGGACCTGAATTCCCTATCCACCACCATTTCTAAAAAAAAAATTGCAGATTTTTGCCTCATATTTGTTCTGGTCCTCATAAAATCTGTGGTTTCTGTATTTACATTTTTCCTTGCAAAGTCTGTAGTGTAGTGGTGCACTGGTAGCATTGCTGCCTAACAGCTTCTGTTTTGATTCTTGGCTGGGGTGCCTTCTGTGTGGTGTCTGCATATTCTCCCATCTTGAAAAGATGTGTCTGGCATTTCTCTCTGCTCTGCTGGAAATTGTTGTTTGTTCCAAGTCAGACTAGTTTCCTGGTTAAATGTTTAAAAAATAACAGGCATTTGCATTTCAGACTTCATATTCTTCCGAAAGTACATGGTAACACAAAATTGTTCTAGCAGTTGTCTAAGTTTATAACATGGATATTTGAAATTTGACCCTATTTTTGGGACTGTATTCCCCCATTATTGGCTTTGTCCAGGTATTTTGTGCTAAGGTTGAGAGTTATCTATGGTGAGAACTGTATTCATTGAATGTTTGTGGGCTGTATTCCCTCCCATTACTGGCTTTGTCCACATGTTTTTTGCTAAGAGGTTGAGAACTATAGTGAGAACTGAATTCACTGAATATGTTTGGGGGCTGTATTCCCCCCATTATTGGCTTTGTTCAGGTGTTTTGTGCCAAGAGGTTGACAGCTATGCTGAGAACTGAATTCACTAAATGGTAGCCATTTAAGTTTGTCTTCCTCTCTTTTACAAAACAGCTGATTTGGCATAGTGGTATGTTTCTCTGACTGTTTTGCACAGGGTCCCCTGGGTTAAAGACGTGGCAGTGAAATGTATGGTGGTAATACAGCATTTTATTCTAGCAACTTTCCAACATTATACAAGCAATGTTTAAAATGTGTCCCTGGTTTTTGGGCTTTTTTCCCTCCCCCCAATAAATTTCGGCTTTTTCCAGATTTCTTGTGCTGCAAAGTTCAGAGATACAACTGCGTGTCGAGTAGATTTTAGAAGGAGCTGAGAGCTGCAGGGGAACAAAACTTTAGTGCTGCGTATTCTGAGTCTGCTTGCATTAATAGCACAACAGGGAGTGTACTTGCTTTTGATGCAGAAGGCTGTTGGTTCTACTCCCACAGTAAATAGATGCATTGCTGATACTGTACTGTGTTATAAAGTGGGTGGATGCTGCAGTCCTTTTTGGCAAAGATACCTAGAGTAGTAACTATGAACCTGAACCTGTTATCAGTTTGCCATACAGTCCCTATTGCGATATTACTAGCTTATCATTTTTTTTAATGCATGCAACATAGGCAGTTTATTCCTCAAGGGCAACAGGCACTTTATTTGCAGATGAATAAACAGTGACATATAAAGTTGTTTTCTAGCAGCAACCTCTTCATTGTTACAGATTTCTTTAATGTGAAATTATTTAGATGACTTTTATTACTTTAGAGATTGTGCATATTTACTAATACTGGTGGACTGTAGAAGGTTGAGTAGACTTTTATGATGGAAATGTTCTGAAATGGGTAGTTTTGTCATTGGTGCATGCATTTTGTTTCATTGTTTACTGGAAAAATGTTCAAAACAATAAATTTAAAATGCTGTCTAACAACTGTACTGTATTGTACAAGGAATATTATTTGGAAGAATCAGGAAGGTGTATCAAAGAGCACATGTATGTTTCATGTGCAAGGGGCCTATGATTTGAAAACAGCCCAAAGTTAATCTTTATCTGCCACTGGCAAAATGTATTTTCTTTGAATGTGGGTTTCAATGCTGTTTCATTGAATGTGAGTTTCAAGGGCAGAGAAGTTTTTAATGCTAAGCCTGTTTTCATTGTGAGACTGTGTTGCTTTGTTTAGCAGATGTCTTAGTGTTTGTGTAAAATGCAAAAAAAAACTTTCAAATGAAATCCAAATCATCATAGAAGTAAAGCAGTATGCACATTAGTGTTTATGGTAATTGGAGTGAAATAGCCAAGTAATGGATCATTGGAATGGCTGCAGGGGGGAGGGCTCCATTCAACCATGATTTTGTGAGGGGAAGGGCGGCAAACTCAAAGACAGCCCCAGCTGAACTATACCTCCCAACTGTCCAGATTTTCACAGAATGAATAGATTTTTGCTTCATATTTTTGGTTTGTTCCTCATAATATTTGTGGTTTTCTGGAAAATCATTTAGGAATTAAGTCACTAAATAACGACACACTGAGTTTCAGACTTCATAACCTTCAGAAAAATGCATGCTAAAGTAAGACCTGCTTTCTATCAACTGTCTCAGTTTATGCAAGAGCAATTTTTAGTATTGTTTATATGTTCCCCCAATATATTTGGCCTTGTCCAGATTTATTGCATTAACAGGTTGAGAGGTACATGCAAATAAATTGCTTTATAGAATTAGGTATAGCCAAACCTCTCAACTGTCCCCAAATTTGGCTCAAAATGTTGCTCTTCCCCTAATATTCCCTCCGCAAAATAGCAATTTTGGAAGAAAACATGGAGGGTTTACAATTAAGAAATAACTGTAATAATCAGAGTTATAGGTTCATAGGTTCATAGGTAGGTACTAGGCTATCGGCCCAAGGGCCTACGCAAGCCTAGCCAACAAGGTTCCCTGGCTTACGCCACCCAAGAAAGTTATTTTCCTGTGCCACTGATGAACAGAGACACAAAAGTGATTCCCGGGGTGTATTTCCTATTTCCCATCCACTCATCAAGATTTTTCTTGAAGAGTGCTAATGAAGAACTTTGCTTGACATAGATGGGTAGCCTGTCCAGAGTATGGGAAGTCTCTGGGATAGGAATCTATCCCTCCAGCACATCCTGTTTATTGTGGTGACAAGGTTTAGGTCCCTAGAGCGTGTAGCTCGGAGGGATTGGGATTTCTTTAGGTGTAGCATGTCCAACAGCTCTGGGTTTGACATAGCTTTATATGTTAGGCAGAGATCACCTCTGAGTAGGCAATATGCTACGGAGTAAAGCTGGAATTTTTTGAGGCGGTCAGTGTAGGGCATTTGTTTGAGTCCAGTAATCCTCTTTGTGAGGTACTTTTGTGGCCTTTCCAGCTGCTGCAGATGTCTTGTGAGGTACATTCCAAAAGGGGTGTTGTACTCTATAATGGGTCTAATGAGTGATGAGTAGAGGGTAACGATGACCTCTTTTTTCCTGGATGAGAACCCATTTATGATGAGGTGTGCCACGTAGAAGGACTTCCTGACTACTGTGGCGATGTGACTATCAAAGGACAGACTACTGTCCACCTGGGTCCCAAGGTCTCTTATCACGCATTCTGTGTTAAGTAGATTGCTGCCTATGTGGTAGTTCATGGGTACAGAGTTTTTACCAAAGGGGATGACACTGCACTTTTTGGCATTGAGCTTGAGGCCATGGCTCTGACACCAGGCATCTGTCTCAGAGAGGCCATTCTGTAGGATGTTCACATAATTTGGGGACTTGACTATAGCTCCTAATTTGCAGTCATCTGCGAACTTCATTAGCCAGAGGCCTTCTGTGTTAGCCTGTACTTCAGAGAAGTAGATACCAAACAGGAGCGGTCCCAGGATGGAACTCTGTGGTACTCCACTTGTCACTGGTTTGAGGTCAGATTTGGAGTCTGCAACTTTTACAGTGTGGGTTCTGTCAGTGAGCCAGTTGGCAACCCATCTTGTGATGTAGGGACTTATGCCTAGTTTATTGAGTTTAGCTATAATTCCAGAATGGGGGATGGTGTCGAAAGCCTTGGCGAGGTCAAGATAGGCTGTGTGAACCACTTTACCCTCATCTACGGCTTTGTTGACTGCATCAAAGAAGTCGATCAGGTTCAGGCGGCATGATCTGCCTTTCACAATCCCGAACTGGGTGGGATCCAGAGTTTGGAGGTTACCAATGTCTTTGTTTATGAGTTCCATGATGATACGTTCCATGGCTTTGCAGACCAGGCTCGTCAGGCTAATAGGTCTATAGTTCCAGGGATCAGTGGTGGCTCCCCCTTTGTGGAGTGGGATAACTGTTGCTGTGTGCCATTCAGTGGGCACAAAGCCTGATGCGAGGCTATTATTGAACATGGTGCTTAAGTGGGGAGCCAGTTCATTCTGAAGTTTGTGTAAAACATAGCCTGGGATGTTATCCGGTCCCATGGATGCTGTGTTTTTGGCTTTAGAGAGTGCAGCTTTCACCTGCGTAGTTGTGATTACAGGGACTCTGCATTCTTCCTGTATAGATATGGGCCCTTTAGGGGGTGGGGGGTGGGGTAAAGTTAGCACTGAACCTATCTGCCAGGATGTTGGCAATATCAGTTGGTTCTGTAATTTTCATGCCTTTGTGCTGTAACTCAGAGCGGATTTGGGTGTTGCCATTGAGATTCCTGACATAGCTATAGAATGGTTTGTGGTTGTCCTTGGAATTAGTGGCAATTTTCGTAGCTAGCTTTGGAGGATCTTATTAGGGATCTCAGCTTCTTACTGCGGCTGACCAGGGAGCTCCTCCACTCATGGGATTTTACTCTCTTTTGCAACAGTTTCTTCTTTCTGTTGTACAGTTTGTTTATGGCAGGGGACCACCAGATTGGCTTCCTTTTTTTGGAGGATAGCGTCATGGTACTGTTTGGGATGGCACGATCCATGCTCTCATGTAGGTGCTTATAGAGTGCATTTGTGTAGGATTCAGCAGTTGTAACTGTATTGTCCATCTGCATGGGTGTCAGGAAGTTCACTACTTCTGTCATAAAAAGCATGAAGTCGGCTTTGGAGAAATTTCTTACTGTGGTTTCCTTAATGGGGGGTGGGGGTGGGATGTGGATATCAAGGGTGATTCGCTTATGGTTGGATCAAATAGATTACTTTTATTTCAGAAATGCATGTAGATTCTTTTATTTTGTCAGCTGATCAAGTTAGCAGTACTATTATTAAAAAAAGTGTCCCTTCTTTGACAAGTTCCCAGCTGTATTGTGTGGCTATTTTATATTTTTGCATCACATTTTTGGTCCATTTTTCATAAAATTGTTTTTTTGGCAAATTAGTGGTAAATCATTAAAGACTGAAGTTAGAAAATAATGACAGACATTTGAGTTTCAGATTTCATATCCTTCAGAAAATTCATACTAATGCAAGACCTACTATTCTATTATCTTTTTAAGTTTATAAGAGCAATATTTAAAAATTGTCCTTATATTTGGACCTTTGTCCCACTTCTATGTATGGCTTTGCTCTGAGGGTGAGAGGTATGACAAATGTGTCAGGGCCATCACAGTCAGCCAGACATTTCAAATTGTGACATACTTGTTGCACTCCACTCCCCCATGTACTGACTCTGGATGTGTCCAAGCAAGGCAAGGAGCAGTTATGCAGTGTAAATGTGCAGGGTAACCCCCATCCAAGGTAGACACAAGTACTACAGTGGCTTTTCGTCTGTTCTTGATTTTGCAGAATGGTCTGGTTTCTGTCATATTTTTGTACTGTTGATTTATGCTTATTACTCAGAAAGTGCCTGTTGCTCTGTGTTTTAAGTAGCAATGATTTAATGACCATCAGGTAAGCTTGTCTGAGATCACAACATGCAAGTAAGCTTTAATAAGCATACTGTTAAAGAATTGCCAACATTGAAGCCTTTCTGTTGTTGCCATGCAGAGAATACTTAACTAGATAATGTATAAGCGTTGGGTATTGAAATGCATATGACAGTATTTGTAATAAAGGACAGGATTACATTATTTTAAGAAGCGCATTACACTTGTTGGAGACTTCTAGTGATCTCTGAGGGCTTTACCCGTAAACTAAACAGAATGCCATTCATGTGTGATCCATGACCTGTACAGTAATCCTTTAAGCAATGTATCTTGAGCTTGTTTGCTTTTCATTTTTTACTTTGATCATGTTTTCCCCATGAAACAAGTAGATAGTTGTCAGGCAGCAGGTCTTTTTTGGATAAGAAACATTTTTACAAGTGGGGGCATCACAGAGATTGCTACTTTCAGCATATTACTTGGTACTTTAATAAAGCTGAATATAAATTATAATTAGAACTGCAGTGCAAGGAGAAGCGATTTGAGTTGAGTGCTGCTTGTTTTTCTTATACTTGATTTTGACTGGCATTCCAGTAATGTATTTAAAAAGTAATTTATTTTTTCATGCCTCACAACCTTTTTGTTTCCATCTAGATATTAAATAAGCTGTCAAGCAGCCAATGCATTGAAATATTTTTATTCTTTTACACTTCATTTGTCTTGATTGGACTCTCATAATGAGGGTTTGGCACCCAGGGCAGCATATTTAATTAAAGTTTAGTTTTTGTGGTTTTGAGCATAGCCCCTCCCCTTTCTAGTTGTCCACACCCCTTCCCATTGACCCCACCCATTCGGCTATGTTCTGCAGCCCCCCTTTGATTTGAAGTCACCAGCCGCCACTGGTAGAAAGGATAGCGAAAGCTATGATAATGTCATTTATGTTGTATGAGTTTGGGATGTACATATCCAGGGCAGGTACAGTTAGGTCAAATCCAACCATGAGGGCATTGTTTACTGGTGTACAGCAACAGTCCACTGTGTTAATGCTGACAACATCGAGAGACCCTGGTATGTGTACAACTGAGCTGGTTACAAACAGTGGTATTAATGCATTGCATAACACATTATGCAGCTGTGTCTGTACATGGATACTTTGCACAGTTGATGTAGGCCTAGGTACAGTCCACCAATCGAAGGTAATCGGGTGGTCTACCATACTATGTCATACCACATATGGTTGTGTGTTGGTAGTCTGGGGACAAGGTGGTAGATGCATATGAGGATACAACCTAGAATGCAGCGTTTGCTACTGTCACATGTACCTGACTCATCTGTCATGAGTTATGTCAGAGTAGTGGTCTTTACATGTGAGTAGCCTTTATGAATATGTGGACACCACCATTTGGAATGGTCCATACCACTGTTATGGCCCATATGTCTGGATCTGAGTTATATGGTGGTAGTGCAATTGTGCACTACAGAGCCTTCAGCCAGGTGTTCCTCACTGCACAGATGTCAGTATTCCTCATTGTAGGTTCTACATTGAGCAAATGCATTAGTAAAGCCACACATCTAGCACTGGTCAGCATAAGCATTCAATGCAATTGTCTTGTGGGTGTCAGGGTGTTACTTCTGTGTTTAGGATATTTGCTTGGGATGCAGCTATATGGGTAAATGTGACCTAGGTATTATCCACACACACATAAAACATGGATGCATGCGCTCTGTGTCGAAGGCTTGTCATTCAGTCATGATAGCCCGGAATGACAGACACTGGACAACCTCATAATAACAGCAGGACATTGGCTCATTGTTTTGGTCTAGCAGTTGCCACTCGTACCATGATATCACTGCGAGTGGCAGAAATGTGCTTGGCAGCAAATACCTCATGTAAGATGACGGACAGCAGCAGAAATTGTGTATATGACCAATATGAGATATACTTAGGGTAGCCGTCCTGCTAATAATGACAACTACTAACACAGCCGGGAGAGATCATCTTGACACCTGCATCTCAGTACCACTACACAATGTGGCTCACACATTATGCTTGCACATGCCACTGTTCCACGTATAATGCCACTGTCCACAACCTGCTATCAATGTACGCCTTTCAGGGCAGCAAGTTGTATGACACATGCTGTAGATAGCATCCACTTTTGTGTCGCATTTAACCTATTGTCTGTTACATCCACACATGCATGATTGTGTATACTTAACATATATATGTCAGTACTTCATGTACATGTATGCATGTGTATTACACAGCACAGACACAGATATATCATTTACGGGCCACATACAGGTATCAGGTAGTAAACCAGTATGATGTGCATATATACAGACAGGTAAGATGTAAATAGCTGTAAACCTGACTGTTTACAATAGGAGTCCATTACAACGTGTTCTGTAAATGTAAGTGTATGAGCATGCACACTGTGGCCTTCTGTGGTTAGAATCAGAGTGCATCCCAAACAGCCCTGTGCCACTAAGTGTATGAGCATACCTACTGCCACCTTGTGTAATTTGATTCAGTGCATCCAACAAGCCCTTTGTTACTAAGTGTATGAGCATGCCCAGTATAACCTTGTGTAGTTGTAGCCATAGTGTATCCCAAATGGCCCTGTGCTACTAAGTGTATGAGCATGCCCAATGTAACCCTGTATAGTGATAGTAGTTGCCCATTCTACAGATGGGCATACTCCAGTTCAGGTTCCTGTTGTGCTACAACTATACCTCTCAGGCCTACATATGTACTACCTGCAGATGATGTGTCTTGTTTGTGTATACAGGTTGCAATGGACACCTACTTTAAACACATAGGCTTACAGCTATGTACTTCATGACTGTTAGTCTCCCTGTTGTTGTCCTCAATCTTAGAAGGGCATTCTGACTACCTTGGAATTTGTAATATCTGTGGCATGTCTCATAACTGTGTAGTACTGTAGTAGTGATCGATAGATAGGCAGGAATTCTGATACCACCACTGGCAACTGTTTGTGTGTGTGTTTGTGTGTGTGATAGCAAATGCCTGAGTTTGTGTGTCAGCAAATGGCTGAGGGTGTTTGTGTGTGTGTCTCAGCAAATGCCTGAGTGTGTGTATCAGCAAATGACTGAGTGTGGTTGCATGTGCGTACTTGTGTCTGCATCCTGTCATGACAGTGGGTTTTGCTGCAGTCCAAAGAGACACCAGATTTTGCACTGGCTTTTATCCTTGTCAACTGCTAAACCTCTCTCTTCCCACCTCCCCACTGCAAGTAATCAGTCCTGTGATGTCACCCAGCTCAGAAGTGGAATCAGAGTAAGTGTAATTGTATGTGTTCTGTGGCACATAACCCAACTGCATACCACTGTACTTGTTACCTTTACATAGGCAAGATGTGTATGCACAATACTGACAAGTGTGTGTGTGTTTGTGTGTGTGACTACCCTGTAGCCAGGCATACACATGTGTAATGTCTTTTAGCACACCAAGGTAGTAGCCATCTGTGGTGACCGGTGTCTACAAAGTATTGCATAGTTAGGAATGGTAAAGAATACACAGTCAAGCACGACTACAGTTGGGTATGTTATTTTCCTGTGCCACTGTCGAGCAGTGACACAGAAGTGGTCACTGGGGTGTAAGTCCATACCCATCATTCCCACACCCAAACTCCACAATCCTCAGGAAAGATTACATTAGCCATCATTCCCCACCCCAAACTCCACATACACAACAACCATCCCTTCTCTGGTGAACTGAGTAAGATTTAAATGTTATAACACAAGAGATGCCTCTGTTTTGTGTACACGTCAGTTCCTTTGGAACCCTTCTGTGTCACAAAGGGTGTTCAGACATGTG
The DNA here is from genome assembly GCF_019279795.1 of Protopterus annectens. NCBI lineage: Eukaryota > Metazoa > Chordata > Ceratodontiformes > Protopteridae > Protopterus > Protopterus annectens. Next base: position 135,561,783 of record NC_056729.1, read on the forward strand.
TGTGTGTGTGTGTGTGTGTGTGTGTGTGTGTATATATATATATATATATATATATATATATATATATATATATATATATATATATATATATAGCTATAGCTGTGTCTGTGTATATGCATATATATATGTGTGTATACATATATATATATATATATATATATATATATATATATATATAATATATATGTAGCTATAGCTGTGTCTGTGTATGCATATATATATATATATTTATACATATATATATGTATTTATACATATATATATGTATATATATATATATATATATATATATATATATATATATATATATATGTGTGTGTGTGTGTGTGTGTGTGTGTGTACACATGCCGTAGGTGCATATATATATATATATATATATATATATATATATATATATATATATATATATATATCTATATATATATATACATATATATTTATGTGTAGTTATGACAGTTGTACAGATGTAGACTTGTCTTTGTTGTTTCACAGAGTACAGTACATTCAAGGGTACTGTACATATGTAGACAAAGTGGCTGTCCCATTTGTTTTCAGTACGGTGGAATACCTGTAGTAAGATGTGCATTATAAACTCCATGCAACATACATACAACCCAGATGGCTTAGTGGTATGTCCAGTAACCTCAGTGTGCGTGGTCCAGGGTCTAGACCTTCAAGCCTTGTTGATGCTGTCAATTAGGACTGAATAAGACACTTGTAAGAGGGTGTAAATGTGTTTTCATGATAGTAAGCAAGTGGGTTCTACACTGAGCAAATGCATGACTAAAGCCACACATCTAGCACTGGTCAGCATAAGCATTCAATGCAATTGTCTTGTGGGTGTTACGGTGTTACTTCTGTGAGTAGGATATTTGCCTTGGAATGTGGCTATATGGGTAAATGTGACCTAGGTATTATTCACACACATGTGAAACATGGATGCATGCACTCTGTGTCGAAGGCTTGTCATTCAGTCATGATAGCCCGGAATGACAGACACTGGACAACCTCATAATAACAGCAAGACATTGGCTCATTGTTTTGGTCTAGCAGTTGCCACTCATACCATGACATCACTGCGAGTGGCAGAAATGTGCTTGGCAGCAAATGCCTCATGTAAGGTGACGGACAGCAGCAGACGTGTATATGACCAATATGAGATATACTTAGCGTAGCAGTCCTGCTAATAATGACAACTACTAACACAGCCGAGAGAGATCATCTTGACACCTGCACCTCAGTACCACTACACAATGTGGCTCACACATTATGCTTGCACATGCCACTGTTCCACATATAATGCCACTGTCCACAACCTGCTATCAATGTATGCCTTTCAGGACAGCAAGTTGTATGACACATGCTGTAGATAGCATCCACCTGTGTGTCCCAGTTAACCTATTGTCTGTCACGTTCACACATGCATGATTGTGTATATTTAACATATATATGTCAGTACTTCATGTACATGTATGCATGTGTATTACACAGCACAGACACAGATATATCATTTACGGGCCACATACAGGTATCTGGTAGTAAACCAGTATGATGTGCATATATACTGACAGGTAAGATGTACATAGCTGTAAACCTATGTGTTTACAACAGGAGTCCATTACAACGTGTTATGTACATGTAAGTGTATGAGCATGCACACTGTGGCCTTCTGTGTTTAGAATCGGAGTGCATCCCAAACAGCCCTGTGCTACTAAGTGTATGAGCATACCCACTGCCACCTTGTGTAATTTGATTCAGTGCATCCAACAAGCCCTTTGTTACTAAGTGTATGAGCATGCCCAGTATAACCTTGTGTAGTTGTAGCCATAGTGCATCCCAAATGGCCCTGTGCTACTAAGTGTATGAGCATGCCCACTGTAACCTTGTATAGTGATAGTAGTTGTCCATTCCACAGATGGGCATACTCCAGTTCAGGTTCCTGTTGTGCTACAACTATACCTCTCAGGCTTACCTATGTACTATCTGCAGATGATGTGTCTTGTTTGTGCATACAGGTTGTAATGGACATCTACTTTAAACACATAGGCTTACAGCTATGTACTTCATGACTGTCAGTCTCCCTGTTGTTGTCCTCAATCTTAGAAGGGTATTCTGACTACCTTGGAATGTGTAATCTCTGTGGCGTGTCTCGTAACTGTGTAGTACTGTAATAGTGATCTATAGATAGGCAGGTATTCTGATACCACCACTGGCAACTGTGTGTGTGTGTGTTTGTGTGTGTGATAGCAAATGCCTAAGTGTGTGTGTCATATATATTTATATAAATATATATATATATATATATATATATATATATATATATATATATATGTGTGTGTGTGTGTCTGTAAAGCAATGCATACCCTGTGCAAATGCACTTACACACGTTTACTGGTGTTTATATATGCTTGAACCTGCTTACTAGTGCCTTATTCATTATGACACTGACACTTCGCACCAGTTCACTTTTAATTATTTTGCAGATCATACAGTGAACAGATGTCAAAATAAGTTCATGTACAGATTACCGATGGTAAATGTTATGTGATGCAGTGGGATTCGGAATGGGAATGTCTGTTCAATAGACAGTTTCTCTAACCAATGCACTATTGCTGTGCTGCTTCATTTGCATATATACCCATATACCCATGGATCCTGATTCTCCAAACACCCACCCCAATGTCTCCCTAACACTGCAGTCATCCATTCTCCAGTTTGATTTGTGGTGTATCCACACCACTGCACATTGGCCACTCCCTACATTTGTAGACCCATCCCATCAGTTGACTCACTCCACGTATCCTCAGAACTCCCAAACTTTTAGTCCACAAACATTGGTGACATGAGTGACCAAAACAACACTATTCACAATTTTTGAGCTGTCCCACATGGGACATGCCTGTCTTTATGTCAAGATTAGACTCTATACTTCATTTCATCCTTACTCCCGTTAACATGATACTACAATTAATTAATAAGTATGACTATGTGGTAACGCACACGTTACACATGAGAGCCTAATTATGCATGTGTTAGGCATATTTCTTTTACAAATAGACCAGTTTCATAATTTGCGTTGCCATAGCAGACAGATCACAGGAATGATTCCATGTGTGAGAAAGTCCTCACATTTGATTTTTTCAGCATAGCACTGACTTCAGACATTGTACACACTTTTGCGTTTTAGCAGTTTCATCCCTTCCCTCTTATGCACAACCTATGATTCTATCTACTGTCTAGGTTTGTAAGGGCACATTCATGATATTTATGTCTGCAAATGGAATGAATGTGTTACAGAGAATGTACTTCTACATATAGATGTCTGCATGTGTGTATGCATATATACTTATAACAAACTCACTGACCTCCACAAGGCGGTCCAATTAGAACCAGCCCATCCAACCCTGGCACGCCTGGATCCATAATTTCATAGCTATAGTTCCTCCAAACCACCCAAGTTCAACATACACGCATACCATCCATTGTCCAGTTGCTATCGCAGCCATGACACACCTCCACACATTGCCCTCTCCCAAGTGTTAAGGGCCCTACATGTATGTTGTCCCTACCCATGTTTTCTCAGGCTCTCCCACCATTTAGTCCTTGAACATACCTGCCCTTGCTTATGTGATGGTCGGATGGCCAAATAGTCTAGAAGTTTTTGGGTAGTCCCATCAGGGACTACCCTCTGAGTGTAAAGCAGACTTAGGAGATCAACACTGTTACTCCCACTGGTAATATCCTACCTGTGGTGTGAGTAGCAGTGCTTTGCTCACTCCTGCCCAGCTTGATATGACATATGCTGACAGCGCTATATAATACTGGGGTTGCTGTTGATTCCCTTCTCATTCCTTTTGTATGCTTTATTGTTACATCGTTCTTTCTTCATAGATTATATATATATATATATATATATATATATATATATATATATATATATATATATATATATATTATATCTGTACATACTTATATACATTTCCTATGCTGGGCACTGCTTAGACCCATGCAAGTGCACTCAGACTTGTTTACTGGTACTTAGATATGTTTACTGCTGCTTATTTGTGCTTACACCTGCTTACTAGTGCCTTATTCATTATGACAGTGCCACTTTGATTGAATGACATTTAGTTAAATATCTCATGAGATATTCTTATGTCGTGTTACTGTTGACACGGACAAACTACTAAATAACAAAAGCGAAAAGCCACCAGCTGGATAAAATAAAAGATATTAAATTTGATAATAAACGATAGACTTATAGCAACATAGACTTTAACATTAACAATCAAAAAAAATTCACTGAAACGAACAATAGAAATAAGCTCTTTTGTTTAAAAAGTTTTAAACTTCATCAGACAATCAGTTAAATTACATCACTTCCTTATATAAGCTTCTCTTTTTTCAAAAAATCCCACCCGCATTTCTACTACAAAACGAGCATGCCCAGTAATGATTAAATGACTGTTGAAAATATTTCATCTTTCCTCGAATTTGCATTAATAAAGGTTTTTATGTTACTAATAGAATTTTATAATTTAAGCTTCCTATAACATTTAACTATATGCTGGATGACTAATCCAATTATCATGAATCATCAAATATATTAGAAATCTATCTTTGAATGATACGAAAGAGTGTAATTTTTTATGAAATATGTTTATCAATAAAAATTATCCACCCATATTAATTGATAATCTAATTACTGAAGTAACACAAAAAAGAATAAATGGCTATTTTAGTCCTATTTTAAAGGGGATTAATATGAATGTTAGCATTTTAGAAAATGGAAATCCAAATATAATAACTACCCTCAAAGTAGAAACTAGGAATAATTTTACAATAAATAATAATTTAATGGTACATAATGAAAATGGCAAGAAATTTACAAAGGCTTTGGTTATTACATTTACACAAGAATACCAAATAATAAGGGAAATAATTATGAATAACTGGGGAATTTTCATGGATGATCCCCAGTGCAAAAACATATTAATGGATTTCCTAAAATTGTTTATAGAAAAGGGAAAAGTTTTAAAGACTTATTACGATCAAATATTCAAAATGAAAATAATAAAGAGGTAATGAAAGGAATGCATAAGTGTGGTGCTTGTAATTGGTGTCATAAGATTCATGTAGGTCAGAGTTTTTATGTAAGAAATAAAAAATATTTTTTTAAAAAATAAATATAATTGTAGGTCAAAAGCTGTAGTTTATTTAGCCATGTGTAATTTATGTGCTTCATTTTATGTAGGCAAAATGGAGAGGGCTTTATCTCAAAGAATTTATGAACATGAATATGCAATTAAGAAAAATAAAGCGAATAACGCCCTAGCGAAGCATATTAGTGAATTTAATAATCATCAGTTTAATTTTATTATTATAGATCATGTAGAGATAAGAGATAAAACCCCTTGGGGCCTATTACTTGAACAAAGAGAAGTACAATGGCAAATTAAACTACAAGCAGACACATGGCCTGGTATAAATGAAAAAAAGCACTATAGCACCAATACTTAAATTAAAAGCATTGAATAGAAAGAAAATAAAAGTCTAAATAATGTATTTTAATTGTTAATTTTATAATGTTTATAATAAATATTTATAATAAATAATTTATAAGATTTTATAATTATTTTATATTTGTTTATATATAAAATGTAATAAGATTAAATTGATTTTATCTATACACAAATAAGATAAAAAAGTTTTTTGTAAAATGTATATTATTAATTTTATGTTTTTTATCTAACATTAGGAATAATTATATATGTTAACTAATTAATATTGGTGGATGGTTATTAAATATTGGATGAAAATTATATATCATATATATGTACATTTATGTATTTATTGGTTCTTTATATAAAATTTTAATAATATTGTTTTATACAGGTAATAAATAATTTAATAATAATTTAATACTGGTTTATAATATAAATTATAGTGTCATTTTAATTGATTTTGACTTTTATTCCTAAATAAGCTGATATCATATGTTGGTTCGTATAGATTTATAATTTCTATGATATCCATATTTTTTGACATTCATATCATTCAAAGATAGATTTATAATGCATTTGATGATACATGATAATAGAATTAGTCATCCAGCATATAGTTAAATGTTATAGGAAGCTTAAATTATAAAATTCTATTAGTAACATAAAAACCTTTATTAATGCAAATTCGAGGAAAGATGAAATATTTTCAAACAGTCATTTTATCATTACTGGTCATGCTCATTTTGTAGTAGCCATGTGAGTGGGATTTTTTGAAAAAAGAGAAGCTTATATAAGGAAGTGATGTAATTTAACTGATTGTCTGATGAAGTTTAAAACTTTTTAAACGAAAGCACTTATTTCTATTGTTCGTTTTAGTGAATTTTTTTTGATTGTTAATGTTAAAGTCTATGTTGCTCTAAGTCTATCGTTTATTATCAAATTAAATATCTTTTATTTTATCTGGCTGGTGGCTTTTCACTTTTGTTATATACTCTTATGTCGGTTTTACAGCAAAACGGCATTCATTCCACATGGAAAATGATATGTGCTATTGTTGGGCTTGAACCGGAATTCCTGTTTGTTAGTCGGATGCTCTAAACACTACATTATTGACGTTTACATTGATTTTGCATGTTTTTCTCTATTTAAATGATTTTGACATGTACGCTATGCTTGGGGGAGTGCAGCGACATGCAAAAATGCTGAGCTTTGCTTACACTTTCGATATTGCAGCAATTCAAATGTATAATAGGGACACGGGCAATCTAATTGTGAAAGTTCCAGGGATGGGGCTCAACATTCCACTATGTGCTTGTGTGTTTACTACTTCGATTTTATTTCACTGTTCATGGACACTCTTCTAGGCTTAGCATACATTTCGGTATCCACAGACACTGAATTACTGACTTACTATTAGAGACAGGCTCTACTAGTAAGCATAGTAGGTTGTGCAACTGTCGGGGCATGTTTACGCATATGTAGAGCACTTGTACATGCCTCCTGCACTCGCACACATTTCCTGTGCACGTCGAGGGTGTGACAGCATGCTTTTATACATATTCATATGGTGCTGCTGCACCATCTGTAGTGGGGATGTATGGCGCAAGGCTAAAACCATCCTTGCACCGAGCTTCTTGAATCCCGGGGATCATGTTTTGCAGGATTGTTAACCAGTGTTGCAGTCGGCCAACAAAAAGTCATGGACATGTCAGATAGCACATGACATTGTGTGACATTCATAGCAAGGGTATAATCCACAAGGTTGAACCTGTGGACTGGTCATACTCCACCTCCAAAACATTTAGAGTGTGTGCACACATATGGTCTCTGTATAGTACTGATTGTATTCCCCACATGTGTAATGTTGATCTGTAGTACATGTCCCTACAGTGAACCACACCACCACCATTGTATTTACAGCTGTCCACACATCTGACAATGACAGTTTGTAAGGTTTAGTGCAGGTGTTTCATATAGTCTTCAACTATTCTACATGGGTAACCACTGTGATGTATTGCAGGTCTGACCTGTATATATTAACAGGACAACCATACATTATGTTTACGTGTGTTAAATGGCCACATGGCAGATAGCATGCAATTAATATGATCTGTGCATTATCAAGCCTGATAAATAATAACAATCTCACCTGCAACAGGCTGCTGTCGCTGCGAAACACCAGAGGTACATAAATAGGAGTGTCACAGCAGTAAGATCATTATCCACACCTGTGTGATAGCTACAGGGTGCAATGTGGATGTTAACACATAAGCCAGTACAATAGACTATACTATGGAGTATGCACATCTGAGCATACACAGAGTAGCAAAGTATAGTATGTGGCATGTGTGCATACATGCCTTGCATATGATGCTACATTATATATTGTACATTATACAATGCCTCCTCTAAAATGTGCACGCTGATTGGCCAGCCCAACCAGCGTGCCGTTAAATCCTCAATACTAACGGAAAAGGTCCGGTCGGACTTTTTCCGTTAGTATAAATTACCGCTATGTTAAAAGAGTTTAACATAGCGACACAGGTTTAAAAAGCAACGCAGATCTCCGTTGCTTTTTTAAAGCTGTCTCGCTATGTTAAACTCCTTTAACATAGCAACACAGTAAAAGCAACGGAGATCTTGCGATCTCCGTTGCTTTTAACCTGTTCGCTATGTTAAATGAGTTTAACATAGCGAGACAGTTTAAAATAAGCAACGGAGATCTCCGTTGCTTATTTTAAAGCGTCTCGCTATGTTAAACCCATTTAACATAGCGAGATAGGTAAAAAGCAACGGAGATCTTGCATTCTCCGTTGCTTTTGCCAACTCTGATGTACTGCGTAGGCACGCCGCAGTACATCAGAACTGCCGCGGAACACCAGACAGCTGCGGAAGGGCAGCAAAGAGGCATTATACAATGCCATTATTTAAGAAAAGTGATTATTTCTTTTCTTAAATAATGTCATTGTATAATAGCAATAACCCACGCCTGGGTGTGGGTAATGCTGGATTTACCCACGGTTGTCTTTGTTTGGTCCCTCGGGCTTTGCCCTCGGGACCAAACCACGCCAACCTTGGGTGAATCCAGCATTATCCACACCCAGGCGTGGGTTATTGCTATAATAACACATGTAACTATGTGAAATATAGTTGTGTTATATGTGCAGTAGTGACTTACCAGGCAACTCCTGGCTCAGTGGGTGTGAGATACCCACCTCCACAATACCAGCTAAAGCTTGTGGATGGAGTTCTGCAGGTATCCCCAGGTTGGCCAGTAGCTCCTCGGTGCGTGTGAGTAGGAGTTGGGTGAGGGGCCCCCCCACCTGTTGCAGCTTGTTCTCTGGCGATTGCATTTGCACGCTCTTTCGCCCATCTAATGAGGTCGGTGCAGTGTCAGCGCACCTGCTGATAGGTGTGATTGTGGCCGCCAACATCATTTACCCTCCTGCGATGTTCCTCCCACTGGGCATCCTGCTGCTGTGCATCCTGTGGCACATGGCTGAAGAGTGTTTCATGGCTGTCAAGGAGGTATGGAGTGAGGACCTCATCCTCCAAGCGGTTGTATGGTGGCAGCCTGGCATGCGGCATACCTGGAAGACATAATGATAGAGACAGGTCACAGTAACTCACAGAGAAGTACAGAAGTACAGCTGCACATACATGTGTATCACATTTATTATGATTACAAATATGTCTTTGCAAATCTGCATGACACTAACACCACTGACATGTTTAACTCACACACATTTGACACTTACTGGTGATTTGATGTTATCACCATATATGTGTGTGTCAAGTGATGACATTGCTCATACTCCATGTGGATGTTGTCTTGATGTGGGCATGTCTGTTTGCCTGTACTGGTGTCTTTACCTATCAGCACATGCCTGGATGTGATCACATTAATGCAAGAGACCTTAATGCTGTGTATATGTCACATATATAGTCATACACAGCCTTAAGGGACATGACCTGTGACCCTGCAGACTTGCTCATGGAAAAGATTACATGTATGTGTTTTGCCATATACCATATATATACACCAGTATAGCATCCTGCCATGTATTACCTGTGTTGCATATGTAAAACACATGGGACAATGGCTAGCTTGATGGTATTTACAGGGTTGGATATCAACTACAGCATGTCTGGTCATAGTGAACTAGTAGGGTATATGCCCTGGGCCATTTATGAGCATAGGATGAAAGGTTACCTAGCTGTAGCCAACAGACAGGTAACTTTCAGTGGCCAGTTCAAGCAATGCCACAGAACTGATCCACATGGTTAATGATATATTTGACATGCGGTCATGACACCATGTCTCAAAGAGGGGCAATGTGCAGCTTTGAGGGGCAGGGATGCATAGTATGGCAGGAGTATGTAAAGTGTATGGGTCAGGGATCTGTCAGGCGTGTTATGATACTTGTACTAGAAAGGTGGATGTCCATGAAGTATGTGTTTATTTGGAATCAGGATGTGTAAGTGTAGCATGTCCAACATCTCTGGGTTGGACATGGCTTTATTCAGGGTAGTCATCATGCTACATAGTGGAACTAGGGTTTGGGAAGGCCAGTGTAGGCCATCTGAACATGGCCAATAACCCTTAAATGAAATATGTGATCTACTATGGGTCACTTGAGTGTTGAGTTTGGCTGAAGAATGATCTCTATATTCATAGATGGCACCCTGTCATGATTAGGGTTATCATGTATGACTACCTGACTGGTGTGGTGAAGTGACTATCAAAGGAAATACTACTGTCCAGCTGCATCCCATACACACACAGTTTCTATTATGTTGATGGCTGCCTAGGTGTAGTTCATGGGTACAGACTTTTTAACATAGGGGATGACAATGCAATACTTAGCTGTGAAATTGTGGCCATACGTCACACACCAAACATCTGACCCACAAATACCCTTCTGTATGTTGCCTGCAACACTCATTGAGTCAACTATTGCTCCTAGTTCATAGTCATTTGCAAACTTCAATAGGCAGATACCTTCTGTGTTAGTCTGTGTGGTATAGATAACAAAGAGGGGGAGTACCAGGAATTAACCCTGTATTACCATAGCTGGCACTGGTTTGATGTGTGTGTATTAGTCAGACACCTTCTGTAGTGTTGGTTCTGCCAGCAGTCCAGTTGCCAACCACTCCTGTGACATAGGAATATACACCTAGTTTACTGAGTGTAGCTGAAACACAGTATGGGTGATGGTGTCCTAAGACCTGGCAAGGTCATGATATGCTGTGTGAATCAATCTTAGGGTCATCTACAGCTGTACTGACTACATCAAATAAGTTGATCAAGGTTCATGGCCTTACAGACCAGACTCAGCAGGGTAGTAGTGCACTATTTCCCATTATCAGTGGTGTCTCCCCCTTTGTGGGGTGTGATAACTGTTGCTGTGCACCATTCAGTGTGTACACAGCCTGAGAGCAAATTGTTCTGACATTTGTATAAAATGCACCCTGGGATGTTGACAGGTCCCATGCAAGCTGTATGTATGGCTTTAGAGAGTGTAGCTTGTACCTGCATAGTTGTTATTACAGGGGCTCTGTAGTGTACATGGATATATAAATATGTGTACCTGTTGGGGGGAGGTGAGAGTGGGTTTAGGTTGTCCAAGACCCTATCTGGATGAACAAGTGCTATTTCTGTAGGTGCAGTACTTCTCATGCCATAGTGCTGTGAAGCACGGCAGGTCTTGTTGTTGCCACTACGATTCATGACACAGCTATAGAATGATCTATGGTTGGCCTCATAATATGTGGCTGATCACAGTAGCTTTGTGTGGTTTTATATGGTGTATCTGCATCTTACTGAGGCTGACCAGAGATCACCTCCACTCATGTGTGTTCACTCTTGCAACAGTTACTACCTTCTGTGGTACAGTTTAAGGCAGGGTACCACCAATCTGCCTTCCTGTTTGTGTTTGGTTGAATCTTGGTTCTGTTTCAAGGGCACAATCACTGCACTTATGTGAGTGCTTAAAGTGCATTTGTGTAGAATTCAGCATTTGCACATGCACTGTCCATCTGCATGGGTGCCATGACCGTCACAACTTCGCACTTAAGAAACATAACATTGGCTTTGGAGACTGACAATGTGTAGCATACTGTTAGCCGTGTTTGTGTAACTATGGTGATCCAGGTCACTGGGGTTAATGAAATCCAATATGCATTGAGCCCAAGTGTTGGTACATGAGGAATCTTCTCAGTTCATAATGGGGTAGTTGACAGTAGCCATTATTATGGTTTTCTGTCTCAAACCTAATATTCCCCATTACAGCACAATATGACAGTTAGGAATTCTGAGGCATGGTGGGTGATCTGTCGCAGGGTGCAATTTGGATTTGACTCTGGCACAAAGGTAGTTGCTCAGCATAATGCATCTAAAGTTATGCAAGTGCAACTAGAGTGGGGGGTGTACATATCCTTCAGGAACATGGACACACCTGTAGCCTGTGTGTTCCAATAAAGGATAATGGCCAAGAGGTGAGGTATGTGTTATAACATGGTCATGCAGGGGTGCTCTCCGGAGCATTGAACCATATCTCAGACACTGCACAGATATGTTCTCCATGTTAAGGATTTACTTAAGTGAGTCCATACTGAGTTTCTGAAATGTATCATTGAGTAGCGAGACCTGCAGTTTATTGCTTGGCTGTCCCTGTTACAGCAGTGGACTTTCACTTAAACTTTGCACGATGAAGGCACTATAGGGGAAGTATGAGCCCTAGCCAGTATCCAGATTCACAGGGGTGACAGGTGCATACCCTGTCTGGCAAAGCATCATGGTCTGTCAATCATGTTATCCCAGGCAGAGAGATACTGGATACCCTTTGAATTACACCAGAACATTAGACAATTGTGGAATACAATCCTTTTGTCCCTGTACTGCAGTATCATTCTGGCCAATGGCAGAATGCTACCCAGGCCTTGGGACATACCTGCATGGGCTACAAGACCTGACAGTTCCTACATGTGTGTTTCCATGCAGTCCAGGCTACTGCATCACAGGTCCTGCACAACAACATGGAATATGTCAGAGCCATGTGTATAGTTCAAAAGGTGGTCTGAGTGTATGGGTATGTGGCTAATCATGGCAGACAGGCAGCTGACAGTATATTTGCCCTCATATAGCTTGGTGTGTAACATAGTGCTAGAGTTTGCATTCACAATTGAGTACTGTTGGGCATGTTTCTGGCTACATGTTCTGAGATGTGGCACAATTTGGCAAACTATGTCATACAGTTTGTGTATTTTTTTGTCTGTCTATTCCAGCTTGGGAGGTCTCTTGCTTGGCCAGATACTTAGAAGCCTATGTGACTGTGTGTGATTTCTGGTGGTATGTGTGGGTGTTCTTATAGCATTCTGGTAAGGGTATGTGTTGATTGTGGTTATGAGATGCATGTGTTAACCTACACCTCATGACTGTCCAGTCCAGTCATGGCTGTAGACTAGACTGCCTTCCAGCTTACCTCTGTAGCTGTAACCCAGACAATGTGTGGGGTATGGTGTTAAGTCAGTTTGGCAGTGTACATGGCATAGAGATTACATTCCCCCAGGATGGCCACATACACAAAGCTGACATTAATAAACACAAGCAGCTGATAAGTGGACATGCCTGTATGAGCATTCAGTACTACAAGTACCAAGTACTGTATTTAGTTTACTTATTGCTTATGAAGATGTTTTAGACAGTGATGCTCACAAGTAACTATTTGTGTTATGAACATGACAACCCTGGCTATTACAGAAACATAGTAGCTACCTTTAGCAGCAATCCTCATCTGAGGAGCATATCACATCCTAATAGTTGATTACAGATGATGCAAGTGTCAACAGGTCTGTATCCTTTTCTGGGTATATACTCAAATATCCACCAGAACAATGAGCTCTGTTGGGAATGGACAACCACTCTCCAAACAGAGTCAAGTATCAATAGACTTTGCTGCCACTATCAACATGATCAGGATATAATCAGATAGTGTAAACCATCACCTATGAAGCAACTATTACACATGGGCAGCAGTCTCCTACATCTTACACTCCTACTGCAGATGTTACACTGGACTTGGAGATGATATGCAACTTGTTTCAGTACCAGTACTGTGCACAACCTTGCATACAGTTTTTGCAAGCGGCTGTTAGGTTGGCAATGAGAGGTTAGGCAACATAAACCTGAAAGTTCAACCAGTGTGTCTCTACTCTCAATATCCACTCTATATATAGGTGTGCACACAGCCATTTGGCTCAGCCCTGTAACAAGGTTCATTACATATTTGCATAACATGTACACATGTACAGCTGTTATTGGTTGCAAATGATACTAGAGAGGTGGATATTACATGTGTTATGTGCATGGATAGTTACCTAGCTCTTCCAATTATCTTTGCTATCATGCTGCTAAACTGTCAGATGAATACAATTCATATGTATCCTGTTATTGAGTATTGTAATTGCCAATAGACATAACTAATGTTTGCATAACATAACAGAAATGCTATGTAAAATGGAATACAGATCTGCCTAGAATACTGTACATTACACAGTTATTGGCACAATATCCCACAATGCAAATCATATTTGCAAAGTAAGCCCACCTTTGACATGTTCATCTCACTAATACACCCATACATATGTCTACTGTTACAATATATCACATATACTATTCCCTGTTATAGCACATACTTGTTGGACCAACCCTGACACTGACAGTGGCTGGAAAGGAATTGGTGAATTCCAAGCCCATATATATCATCCCTTGTGGTGTATGAGGAATTTGCCTTGTGACCTACAGCAGTACACACATAGAATACTACAAGCATTACTACTGCTCAACAATACATCTCTACAAGATAGCTATTTCCATAATATGCATTGATTACATTGTAATTATTACAGAACAGGTACTGCATACACAGACATACTAAATGTTACACATACCTTCTTGGTAATTGCAAGTGTTATTAACTGGCATTTTAATCTTTTTTGGTTTGTGTTTCAATCTTCTGTTGGGTATTTTGTACTGTTCTTCAGGTATATACAGATGGTTTGAATGTGTGACAAGGCATCCTTTTATAGTTAGAGATCAGTAACATGTGCTATCCTGATCACCAATTGGTGTTCCAAACTAGTTAATTACATGCACATCAGCTGTGCTGCTACTCCATTAGCCAATACCATGGCAACAGTGGAGTATAATTGAGTACTCCACCTGGGCATTGTCCTTTGCCTTACTTGTGAGGAAGACAGCCTGGAAGTGTTGTCTGAAATCTATTGCAACAGCTGTATGGAGACAAACACAAATATATTGTGTGCAATGCCTAGAAGATTTGGCCTAAATGTGAGTACTGCTGTTATATTTCTGAACATTGCTACCTGTGCAGGGTTTGTCTGTACCTAATACTTCTGCATATGTTTCAGTCTGGCCAGGATGTTTGACCAGCTCAAGGCTGTATGGCTATGCATATAATGTTAGGGGATTTACAGTGTGCTCACCAGACATCTTTAGTATGGTGTAAATGTGTATCATACTGTGCTGATAATCAGTAATTGGTAACACTTCCTGGTGTAATTACTTTTCATCCCTCTGAAACAGGATTAGTTCAAACAAACCCTGTAACATCAGCAGCTGTTCTATTGTATAAAAGCAACGATTTCACATAGGGCCATGTTAGTGTGTCTCTGTCCAGGTATGTCAAGGTTTCAGCAGATGTCGTACAGTGGATGAATAATTGGTTATGGTATGACAGTATGTATTGTTGTAATTAGTTTGGGTGTGGGGGAGATGTTGGTGGGTGTACACAGCAGATGCAGTTGTGTAGGAACCGCTTTTATACATATTCTATATGTGTGTGGGGGTTCCTTTCCTATGTGAACACCTACCCCCTTAGTGGACTAATACTATGGTAATTGCAGGCTGATTCAGTAAGGCACAGTTAAATGCTTCCTGTATAGCATGCAGGTAATGTTAGTCCTTGAACCCTTTTGGCCATACATCGGAATGTAATAAAGTTTTGCTAAATGAAAGATGTTTGTGTATTTCTGTCATGGATATTTGCAGTCATTGTAGTTGTGTTGGTGACTAACCTTATTTGGCTCATGTCCATAGAACATATTTGTAATAGTGTATTGGCATATACTCTTCATATGTTATGATCATATTGTTTGGGGGTGGCAGAATGTGTGATCGCTATGGTCCATGTTATAATCAGATTTGAACACTTCAGATGCTGTATACACACATGTATGTGTATACAAATATATATATATATATATATATATATATATATATATATATATATATATATATGTATATATTTGTATATAGATATAGATACAGATATATAATATATAGTATTGTATATGTTTATATGTACCTCCATAGATGTGTAGATGTTTTTAACCTATCTATATATCTGCATATATGTATATCTCTATATATCAACATGTATCTATGTATCTCTCTCTTTCTTTCTCTCTCGCTCTCTCTCTCTGTATATATATATATATATATATATATATATATATATATATATATATATATATATTTATATATGTACATCTGTATATAATATATATATATATATATATATATATATATATATATATATATAGCATACACCTTTTGTTGGGTACATGGCGGTTTGTCCTATTTCCACACAATCCACCCTTTTGTGTTTTAACCTGTCTGTATACACAACTAGCATAGGTACATCTCAGGTAGCTTAGTGATAGGTTATTCTGAGGATGGTATACATGGTTGCAGGTTCTAATCCTGGAAATGGTTATTATTTTACCTCTCAGAGCAGACACTGGATTTAGTTTACTGGGCTATTACAGAAACATAGTAGCTACCTTTAGCAGCAATCCTCATCTGAGGAGCATATCACATCCTAATAGTTGATTACAGATGATGCAAGTGTCAACAGGTCTGTATCCTTTTCTGGGTATATACTCAAATATCCACCAGAACAATGAGCTCTGTTGGGAACGGACAACCACTCCCCAAACAGAGTCAAGTATCAATAGACTTTGCTGCCACTATCAACATGATTAGGATATAATCAGATAGTGTAAACCATCACCTATGAAGCAACTATTACACATGGGCAGCAGTCTCCTACATCTTACACTCCTACTGCAGATGTTACACTGGACTTGGAGATGATATGCAACTTGTTTCAGTACCAGTACTGTGCACAACCTTACATACAGTTTTTGCAAGCGGCTGTTAGGTTGGCAATGAGAGGTTAGGCAACATAAACCTGAAAGTTCAACCAGTGTGTCTCTACTCTCAATATCCACTCTATATATAGGTGTGCACACAGCCATTTGGCTCAGCCCTGTAACAAGGTTCATTACATATTTGCATAACATGTACACATGTACAGCTGTTATTGGTTGCAAATGATACTAGAAAGGTGGATATTACATGTGTTAAGTGCATGGATAGTTACCTAGCTCTTCCAATTATCTTTGCTATCATGCTGCTAAACTGTCAGATGAATACAATTCATATGTATCCTGTTATTGAGTATTGTAATTGCCAATAGACATAACTAATGTTTGCATAACATAACAGAAATGCTATGTAAAATGGAATACAGATCTGCCTAGAATACTGTACATTACACAGTTATTGGCACAATATCCCACAATGCAAATCATATTTGCAAAGTAAGCCCACCTTTGACATGTTCATCTCACTAATACACCCATACATATGTCTACTGTTACAATATATCATATATACTATCCCCTGTTATAGCACATACTTGTTGGACCAACCCTGACACTGACAGTGGCTGGAAAGGAATTGGTGAATTCCAAGCCCATATATATCATCCCTTGTGGTGTATGAGGAATTTGCCTTGTGACCTACAGCAGTACACACATAGAATACTACAAGCATTACTACTGCTCAACAATACATCTCTACAAGATAGCTATTTCCACTATATGCATTGATTACATTGTAATTATTACAGAACAGGTACTACATACACAGACATACTAAATGTTACACATACCTTCTTGGTAATTGCAAGTGTTATTAACTGGCATTTTAATCTTTTTTGGTTTGTGTTTCAATCTTCTGTTGGGTATTTTGTACTGTTCTTCAGGTATATACAGATGGTTTGAATGTGTGACAAGGCACCCTTTTATAGTTAGAGATCAGTAACATGTGCTATCCTGATCACCAATTGGTGTTCCAAACTAGTTAATTACATGCACATCAGCTGTGCTGCTACTCCATTAGCCAATACCATGGCAACAGTGGAGTATAATTGAGTACTCCACCTGGGCATTGTCCTTTGCCTTACTTGTGAGGAAGACAGCCTGGAAGTGTTGTCTGAAATCTATTGCAACAGCTGTATGGAGACAAACACAAATACATTGTGTGCAATGCCTAGAAGATTTGGCCTAAATGTGAGTACTGCTGTTATATTTCTGAACATTGCTACCTGTGCAGGGTTTGTCTGTACCTAATACTTCTGCATATGTTTCAGTCTGGCCAGGATGTTTGACCAGCTCAAGGCTGTATGGCTATGCATATAATGTTAGGGGATTTACAGTGTGCTCACCAGACATCTTTAGTATGGTGTAAATTTGTATCATACTGTGCTGATAATCAGTAATTGGTAACACTTCCTGGTGTAATTACTTTTCATCCCTCTGAAACAGGATTAGTTCAAACAAACCCTGTAACATCAGCAGCTGTTCTATTGTATAAAAGCAACGATTTCACATAGGGCCATGTTAGTGTGTCTCTGTCCAGGTATGTCAAGGTTTCAGCAGATGTCGTACAGTGGATGAATAATTGGTTATGGTATGACAGTATGTATTGTTGTAATTAGTTTGGGTGTGGGGGAGATGTTGGTGGGTGTACACAGCAGATGCAGTTGTGTAGGAACCGCTTTTATACATATTCTATATGTGTGTGGGGGTTCCTTTCCTATGTGAACACCTACCCCCTTAGTGGACTAATACTATGGTAATTGCAGGCTGATTCAGTAAGGCACAGTTAAATGCTTCCTGTATAGCATGCAGGTACTGTTAGTTCTTGAACCCTTTTGGCCATACATCGGAATGTAATAAAGTTTTGCTAAATGAAAGATGTTTGTGTATTTCTGTCATGGATATTTGCAGTCATTGTAGTTGTGTTGGTGACTAACCTTATTTGGCTCATGTCCATAGAACATATTTGTAATAGTGTATTGGCATATACTCTTCATATGTTATGATCATATTGTTTGGGGGTGGCAGAATGTGTGATCGCTATGGTCCATGTTATAATCAGATTTGAACACTTCAGATGCTGTATACACACATGTATGTGTATACAAATATATATATATATATATATATATATATATATATATATATATATATATATATATGTATATATTTGTATATAGATATAGATATAGATATATAATATATAGTATTGTATATGTTTATATGTACCTCCATAGATGTGTAGATGTTTTTAACCTATCTATATATCTGCATATATGTATATCTCTATATATCAACATGTATCTATGTATCTCTCTCTGTCTTTCTATCTCTCTCGCTCTCTCTCTCTCTCTCTGTATATATATATATATATATATATATATATATATATATATATATATATATATATATATATATATATATATATATATATATATAGCATACACCTTTCGTTGGGTACATGGCGGTTTGTCCTATTTCCACACAATCCACCCTTTTGTGTTTTAACCTGTCTGAATACACAACTAGCATAGGTACATCTCAGGTAGCTTAGTGATAGGTTATTCTGAGGATGGTATACATGGTTGCAGGTTCTAATCCTGGAAATGGTTATTATTTTACCTCTCAGAGCAGACACTGGTTGGGAAAGTGTGATTAATGCACATTTAAGCAGTTGTAAGCAAGTTTGCCAGTGGTCTGTGCGACAGTAAGCAAAGGTTACACCTGTGAAGCACTAATCCATTTAACTGTGTTTAACCTCCGCTTTTCCGTCACGCAAACCCGTGCAAAACTGCTTACAACTGCTTAAAAGTGCCTTAATCAATCTGCATCCAACAGCCGTTATTCTGGCCCTCAAAATAAATTTGCAGCCCTTAAACCCGGAACTATGAACACCACAGTCACTGACTTTACCACTGAGATATGTACAAATGCTGTTGTGTTTAGAATATACATTTTACTATGTGCATTCCTCACTACTGAAAACAAATGTGACAGTCAGTTGGTGTACATATGTATGATTCATGTTAATGTTCATATGTTTGTGGAATTAAGTGTTGCAATGTGACCTGACAAGGTGTATTAGGGATGAAAATGGTTCTTGTTTTGTGTCCTTTTTTATTGTCTCCATACTCCATGTATACACCTCCAGTTCACTTATTGAACATCCAACCCAGGCTCTCCTTGATGCATAATTTCATTACCCATCATTCTTTCCCCACCACAAACTCTGCATACACAACAAACATCCCGTCTATGGTGAATTAAGTTAATATTAATAGTTATAATACCAGAATTGCATGTGTTTTGTGTACACTTCAATTCCTTTGGATTGCTTCTGTGTCACGAAGTGTGTTCATAGATGTGTGTGTGTGTGTGTGTGTGTATATATATATATATATATATATATATATATATATATATATATATATATATATGTGTGTGTGTGTGTGTGTGTGTGTGTGCAGACATCACTGACATGCATATTATATATATAGTTAGTATTAATTTTTAACAGTTATACATATGTAGACTTGTATATGTTGATTCACAAACTACAGTACATTACAATGTACTGTAGTGACTGTCTCATTTTTGGTCAGTACTGTGGAATGTCTATAGTAAAAAGTATAGTCTAAAAACCATGACACATGTATACAGCTCAGATGGCTTAGTGATAAGTCCCATGACTATGGTGTATATGGGCCAGGGTTCAAGACTTGTGATGCTTTAAAAATGTTTTTTACTCCAGAAAAAGGCTCGTTTAAGCAGTTGTAAGCATGTTTAAAAGTATTTGTGTGACATTAAAGCAGCAGTTAAACACAGTTAAATGAAATTTAAAAATGTATAACCTGTGCACGCAAACATGGCCACATCTGCTAACATATCAAGATATATATATATTTCTGTGAAGTAACATCTTACTATGCACTTACATAACTTTACAATCTCTGTTGACTTTACTCTCTGGTACACATGGGTTTATATGGGTGTTTCAAATTATTATTATAGTGAAGATTACTACCTAAATATGCAAGCTGTGGTTAAGGTATACTTTTTAACATGAAAAACATCTCTGACTTTATTGGGATTTGAACCACGAATGCACAGATACTATGTGAATGCTGTAACCATTACACTATTGACATTAACGTTGCTTTTGCCTATTTCCTATTTTCATGATTTCTATGTGTAAGCTAGGCTAAGCAAAGGGCAGAGGCGCCCAAATGCACTGAGCTTCACTTACTCTTGAAATAAAAACATAACAAATAAAATGAGAGACTATTAATTAAATTCCTAACTACATTAGGCATAACCCCTCACTGACACTTCAAGAGAAACCTTGATGTGTGAATGGGTAACAGAATATACACCCCTGGGATCATGTGTCCCAGACAGCCAGGGGGAGGAGGAGCCCCTCCAGTTTTATAGCTGCAAGACCTGTTGGAGAAATTGAATGGTGTTGATTTTTCACATTAACATGCCCTTTTTAGATCACTGAGTGCCCCTATCACCTTCCTCCACCCCAGTCTTCAACAGCTTCTGGCAACTCTGACTGGAATAACTTAATTGGCTATGCTTGACAGAAGCTCAGTTACTTCATAAATGGAGCAGAGAAAGCCAACACACTGTAGCTGTGCTTCTAAATGCCCTTGGACAGATAGCCTAATGCCTATCTGTGAACCTCTAAAGTGCAGGCCATCACAGACATAATATGTGAATAAACAGTGCTTTCAGATAACAATATACAGTGAGAAATCACCATGTAGTCAGAAAACAGTTAAGTACAAAAATAAAATACAGAACACTGATACTTAATCATTGCAAAAGCCTCTCTTGGAAACTAGAAGACTTGTATCAGTATAAGGCTTTCTATTGCTTACTAGCAGGTTACCTACAGGAAAGATGAGAAACAAGCACAGATGGGAAACATGCATGCAACAATACCATACTGACTTGACTGCGTCAGCCTTAGGCTTTCAAATACTGGCCAAGGTTCTCAGCACCCCCATGGTGCCTTTTTTGGAAAGGCTCAAAGCTGAATCCCACCTCCGTACACAGCACAATAGCAAAATCAATGAGGGTTATGCTACTCAACGCCAGGAATTGTAATCACAAAATGCACGCACTCACAGCACTCCTCAGTATGGACAACATCAACATCTGTGCAGTAACTGAAACCTGTTTTAAGGATCCTGAGAGCACACCAGCACTACTGGACTATGACCCACCAACACATTTCGGCCACAGAACATGGACTGACACAGACATGGAGGGGGTGTATCCATATGTATCAGGGATACCTACACCTCCAGGTTAGTGGGGCAGCATGATATCTCTGAGATCATCCATATGCAGCTAACATCAGCCACAACTGCAATGCAAACCGTGGCCCGTTACAGATTACCCTCCATGACCCAGGACCACCACTCCACCTACCTGGAGACAGTGTAAAACATGACAGTCCTACCAAACACCCTTGTATTGGTCGATTTTAACTACCCTACCATTAACTGGGAAACTCACTCGAGTACTCACTTCCAGGCCCAGCACTTCCTGGAATTTATCACCTCAAATGCACTGTATCAGATGGTAAACTCCCTAACCAGAGGTGGAAACATACTAGAAGTGGTAATCACCAACATGGGTGACAGGTGCACCACAGCAGAGGTAAACCGGTCACTGGTTAGACCTGAACATGAACTATTCACTAAAGATTTCCACACCCAACCATCTCCCCCACCCAAGGAAACCACAGTGAAAACCTTTCCTACAGCTAACTTCACACTACTAAAGACAGAGGTGGGAGGTTTCACAGCCCCCACGCTAAGGGAAAACACTGCTCAAGATACAGAAAGATTTACAAATGCACTCTATAAGCACCTACAAAGATGTATGGATCGTGCCATCACTGGTAAACCAAGACTCGCTCTTCCAAGACAAGGACACCAGTCTGGTGGACCCTGCAATAAACAGGCTATACAACAGAAGTAGGACAGTAGTCCAGAAAAACAGCAAATCCCAAGAAGGACAGCCATCCGTGACCAGCATCCGAGGCTAACTTCAACAGGAAAATAGGCAAAGATTCAAAAGACAACCACAAAGCCTTCTTTGGCTATGTCAAGGATCTAAGTGGTAACACACAGATTTGCAGTGTGTCTATGCAATATAGCACAAAATATACTGAACCTAATGATATCGCCAACATCCTTGCAGATACATTCAGTGCAAACTTCACACCCTAAAGAGCCCACTACAATACCCGAAAAGTACAGTATCACAGACATCAGAGACTCACAGGTGGAAATAGCCCTCTCAAATGGCAAAACACTCCATCAATGGAGGCAGATGGTGTCCCAGACTGAGTCTTGCAAACACTACAAGACAAACTAACCCCCCTCCTAATTAAGCTTTTCAACCTCAGCCTCTACACAGGCTACATGCCCATACAATGGCGCATAACAACGGTTATTCAACTCCACCAAGGTGGAAACACAACTGACCATGGTAACTACCACCCCATAA
Source organism: Protopterus annectens (assembly GCF_019279795.1). Taxonomy (NCBI): domain Eukaryota; kingdom Metazoa; phylum Chordata; order Ceratodontiformes; family Protopteridae; genus Protopterus; species Protopterus annectens. Next base: position 135,585,062 of record NC_056729.1, read on the forward strand.
GCCTCACTAGCCTGGTCTGCAAAGCTATGGAGTGCAACCTCATGGCACTCATTAACAAAGACACAGGTAACCTCCAAACACTTGACCCAATCCAGGTCAGCTTGGTTGAGTGCAGATTATGCCTACTGAACCTGTTTGACGTCTTACAGACAGTCACCAAGGCATTAGATGAGGGGAGAGGTGGTTCACACATACTACCTGGACCTCGCCAAGGCTTTTGACACCATTCCTCACTCAGGTATTATTTATAAACTCACCAGCCTGTACATAAACCCATACATCACAGGATGGGTTGCCAACAGGCTTGCACACGGAACCCGCATGGTAAGACTAGCAGCCTCCTGATCCAACTCTTAACCAGTCACAACTGGTGTCCTGGGACCCCTACTGTTTTGCATATACTTCTCAGAGGTACAGGGAAACATAGGTGGACTACAGCAGACCATGTTTGACAATGTCTGCAAACTGGGAGCAATAACTGACAGTCCAGCTGACACAGACATCCTTCAAAGGGCCTCACAGAGACCGACACAGGATGTCAAAGTCATGGCCTCAAGCTAAGTGCCACAAACTACATGGTCATTCCATTTGGAAAAAAACTAAACACCCACATATTAACACATAAGTGGCAACCACCTTAATACAGACGAAGTAATAGGGGATCTGGGGACTAAGGTAGATAGTGTTCTCTCCTTTGACAATCATATCTACAAAGTAGTTGGGACATCCTTCTATGTAGGCCATCTGATTACTAAAGGGTTCGCATCTAGACATACTGAGGTTATAGTGCCCCTTTACTTGTCACTTATCAGTCCCATCATAAAGTATAATAACCCATTTGGGATGTACCTCAGAAGACACTTCCGACAGCTGGAAGGACCACCAAGTACCTTGCCAAGAGGATTACTGGCCTCAAACATATGTCCTATGCAGCCAGACTGAATAAACTCCTGCTTTACTCAGTGGCATCTCGTTTACTCAGAGATGTTCTCTTCTGGCCTACAAAGCCATGTCCAACTCAGGCTTAATGGATATGCTCCACTTATGGGAACCCATGTCACAGTGAGCCACACGCTGTAGTGAGCTAAACCTTGCCACAACAATAACTAGAACATGCTGGAGGGACAGACTCCCCATGCTTTGGAACAACATCCCTAATTACATTATACAGAGCTCCTCACTAACACTTTTCAAGAGAAACCTTGAAGAGTGGATGGGGAACAGTAGATACACCACAGGGATCCCACCATTGGCTCTGCTCCACAGAGGGACAGCTAATTAATCAATGGGGTGGCAAAAGCTGACACATTTTGGCTAGGCTTATGAATGCCCTCGGGCAGTTAGACAAGTACCTACCTATGAACCTATGAACCTATACATACAGTATCAGCACATGCTGATAGCTTAATTTATTGTTCAGGTGTTGACTTACCTTGTGCCAGTAGCAGTTGTGTGTGCAATAGTTGAGGGCTGCCTGTGTTGGATGCACACAGTAGACTGGCTATACATGACAATTTACAGGTAGTCTTGTGTGTGTGCCATCCATTTTTACTGTGTGTGCAGGTGGAGAAAGGTGTCCCTAGGTGTCTACACTGTCAGTGTGTGTGCTATACATTCCCTCCTTGCGAATGCATGGGCATACTGGGCACGCCTCCGTCTGCCTACTGGGGCTGGCTCAGGGTGTTCGTGGTCTGAGTACCTCTGTGCCTGTGGAGCCCTTGGCAATGGTGGTGGGCTGTGAGGGCCTTCACCATTCTGTCCATGCTGCAGCTGTTTCCACAGGATCATATTGTGTAGCATGGCACATACTATGAAGATGTGGGCACACATGCCTGGAGAATACTGCAAGGCTCCACCGGATATGTCCAAGCAATGGAACCGTGATTTAAGCATCCCAAACACACACTCTATGGTGATTCTGGTTTATTTGTGTGCCTCATTATGGCATCCTTGCATGGGTGTGTGTGCATTTCTGATGGGAGTCATCATCTACAGTTCCAGTGCATAGCCAGCATCCCCCACCAGGTGGCCATATGGGATGTCCCCCCCGGCAAATACCTGATACAGCTGTGAGGCATGCCAGATGTGGGAGTCGTGATAGCTTCCTGGGCTGCCAGCACACACATCCTTGATAGCACATGACCTGGCAGTTGATAGAAAGGTATCCCTTGTGGTTTATGTAGCACCTACCCTGCTCACCGGGTGGTGACTTGATGTGCATGTGCATGCAGTCTATTGCACCCAGTACCTCCGGGTATTCTGGCATATGGTGGAAGAGATGCATATCTCTGGCCAACTCCTCCTGCATTCGGGGGAATTATATGTGCTCATTGGCATGTGGTAACATGGCATCCAGGAACTGGTGAAGTTCCCTGGATGCTGATGCCTGTGAGATCCCCATGATATCCCCAGTTGGCCTTTGAAAGGTATCTGTGGCTAGTATTCTCAGGTTTACACATACCTTTGTATCCACTGGGATGGGTTCCCCTCTGTTTGTTCTGGCTCTGAGGCATGGCCAGCACAGCTCCACAAGTTGCTGTAGGGTGTCCCTGTCCACCCTGTAATGCTCTACTATCTCCAGATCATGTAGCCCATGTAGGTTACCCTGGGTCTGAACACTCTTCTCCTCCTCTGGTGCCTGAGGTGGTTGTCAGCATCATCCTCCACACCACCTTCATTCTCCAACACATGCTGATGGATCAAAGCTATGGCAGCCCCTAATATGTACATATTAAAAGTTCCCTGTACGTATACACCAATGGTGCAGAGTGTATGGGAATACATAAGTGTGTGTGAGGTGCTTTCACAATTTATACTATTGTGCTATGGATGCTGCTGATGTCATTGGCTGTGTATGAGCAATTCCAGCTGCAGGGTATCTTAATTATGGGTTTTACAGTGAGTACTGCAAGTGTGGGGCCTGTAGTGTGGAGTTATACTTGCCTGCCTTGATTAATCTGTTGCCCTTTAATTCACTTTTAAACCTGGATCCCCTCCCATTGTCAGGCATGCATCCACCTGCCAACTTTCTTGTTTTGTACTTTCCCTACCCAGTCATGTGTTGCAAAATGTGTTTTGTAGCTGATATAATGCAATTCTGCTTTGTTCTGCTGTGACACTTTACTGTTTTCTTTGCAGTACAGCCCCTCCCCTTTCCTGTTCTGCGGGTAACTGCTTGCAGCCTTGTTAGCTGTTGTCAATGCCCCACTGTAGGTTCCTAGGTGCTAATTAGTCATTTGTACTCCAATTTCCCTGCTGCAGCATTTCCTTATTTTTTCCTATAGCCTTCCTGTTTCAGCTCCAGTGCGCGCCTCCCAAACCTGTTTACCGAGTTTAAGCACATTTTAATTTCCGTTCACATGCATACTCAGTTACTTTGTGTGCTCTCAGCTAAGCAAAGCTAAAGCCAACTCAACACACCCCTTTCCTGCAGCTTTGCTTAGCTATGGGCAAACCGGATTAGCAATGCTCTAATGTGTTTACAGCAAAGGTGATACACCCCTCTCTTGATGTCATCTTTATCTCATGGACACACCTTGATGTTATAATGCTACACTGTGAGGTACATCCTTACACCAGTGGGAAATCTGTGATTCACTATAACTCTTCTCATTTGCATGGAATTGCCTACTAATTCCTAGATACCGCTCATAACACTGACACAGCCCCTTAGCAACCCTTGCACCATGGTGTGGTGTAACATGCCTGCCATTGACTATTATGGGAAATCATGATATGTGTTACATTGCAGTTTTACTCTACATTTTTCTATTTTCCTTGTGATCCCATTTGCATGCCGCTGCCCTACGCTTAAACTTCGTGATGGTGTGAAAAAAAAATTAAATGTTATTTTTATATTTTATGCATGTTTTTTTATGCCAATGGCTATATATTTAGCCATTGGCATATATTAACCATATAATGCATGTGTTTGTTCAGCTGTCATGACTCCAATTTTATGTTTGCAAAAATGTAAATCGTTTTTTTTTTTTTACGGTTTACATTTCTGCATGCTTACACTACGCTTGCATCACTTCCTGGATACCTTCATTTGCATGCTACGCTGCTGAAAATGGGGTAATTAGCATACAGGGGCCGGGAGCTGTCCGGGTGTAATGTACACAGGTAGTGTACATGGAAACAGCTCGTACCTGGATTGCTCGCCGGCCATATTTGGTGTTGGAACGCCAACGCTACGCCTGCACCTGGCACAAGCTTCATGAATCCTGGGGTATGCCTTTTCTGAAACTGACAATGTGAGGAGGTGAGCAACATGCAAATGAGACAGACAAAACTCAACATATATTATTTTTGTCAAAAGTGTTTCTTATTTTTCATCAATAAAAGATAAATTTGGGACTTGAACCACAATCTACATATTTTATGTGCTTCATCATGTTTATTAGGCGTGATATACACACACATTTACACATTGTAACTTATGCTGTCCTTATCATAGAAACAACTTCCATTAATTTTTAATTTATTTATCATTTTCACAGTATTTGCAGTAAACCTCACATTGTGCAAATATTATTATTTAAAAAAAAGGAAACATAATCATTACAAAATACATTTTAACACACCTTACATATTTTTAACACAGCTCTGGATTTGAACTATCATATTAAAGAACCTAACAAACACACAAGGAGTGTCTCATCTCTCTGTTTGCCACATAAACAACTTTGCAGCCAGAAAGCAAATCATTCTGCCTACAAGTAAGTCCCATTTCTTCCACAGTATTAAGAAGAGATATACACTTGTACACTCTCAGGTGCTTGTACATATGTACTTATTTATTGCAATTAGTGATCACACAACCAGTTATGAGTATTGTTTGCAGCAATGCAATGCTGTTTTCTAATTGTATTTTGTTCATTCTTCTCTTATCAGTGCTGTACTCTCAGACATGCAATATACAGGGCTGTTTGTATCATTTTCATTTAAATGTATGATAAAATTACATGATTTTGAAAAATAGATTTCAGCAAAGGCAGAAGAGTTTGGCTATTAGTGAACAAAATGAGAACCGTGAGCTGTTCACTTCTACTTAAAAGCTTGCTACAGTTACTTGCACACTGTAAGTTTGTCCTGGGTGACACACACAATGCAGGTTTTGCGGTCTGATTTGCTGCTGGGTCTTCCTTCTCCTGCTTCCTAATCATTCAGAGTTGCAATCCATTATCAACTAACACTGAGGTAGTGCCTACACTATGCTTACACCTGCTACATGAAGTCAAAAGCTTGACATTCAACAACTCTAATGCGTTCACACCTCATTTTCATCTTTACCATGCTCAGAGGCCTGAATCTACACTATAAAAAGGTAACAATGTAGCTAGGTAACTTGAAGGTGAGGATACTTGTGTATTTGGAGAACATAGACAATTGCTATACCTTTAGATTTATCTGCAGAGAAGGTTTCTGATTTTGCCAAGGTATGATAGTATTTCAAATACATTCTAGAACTGTTAACATGTTCCAAAGAACATTTTTGTACACATCATTAGAAAATGGAACTTTTATCTGTATGCTCTTGTTGTAGTTTACTGTTGGCATAGGCATTTTAGTCTGGCATTCTTTCTCAGATAGACACCCTATTAACTTTCATCACAGGTGTTATTGTTAAAACTGGGTTATCTTACAATTTTCTTTTGTTTTATTTCAGGAAAATGTAAATCGACTTTCGGCTTCTCCAGTTAGGGGTCACCACAGCAGATCACCTGTCTGCAGATAGATTGGCAGTGGAGTTTTTATGGTGTCAAGCTGCCAGCCTGGCACCCAACCTTCTCAGAAGGCACACACATGCACATGCACCCACAGCATGTCTTTAAATGTTATTCAAATGCAGGGAGGACATGCAGACTATGCACAGAAGGTGTTAAAGCCAAGAATCAAACAGAGAATCTCTTGCTGTCAGGCAACAACGCTAACTGCTGCAACACCACAACCTACTTAATTGCTGTACCACTGCAGCTGATTCAGAGAAATGTAATATACTATATTGCCAATGACACAGGGGTGTTATGCTTCTTAGATAACCTATAGACACCTACAGGGAGTGCTGGGCTCAGTGAGAGGTGACTGGCAATCATATAAAATAGAATTTTCTTTTGTAAATGTGTACACATTTTGTGAAAATTGTGTTGAAAGCATAAATAAGAATTTAATTATATGGTATTCCTTGGTTTGTGCAAAATTTTTATTTGCTTGTTTTTTGAGGGGTGGGGGAGCCAGGTACCATTTGTATGTTGCCACACAAAGTTGTGTCTGTTTAAAGAGCTTTGGTCTTGAAATTGTATAGCCATCCTGTTATTTCCATGGTATTCCTTTTTTCGGACCAAACATTGGTTTATGTGTGTGTGATATGGTATAACCTTCAATTTTAATAACTGACATGTGTGTGTCCAGTGTTTAATGCTGAAAACATATATGTGTATATGAGCAGGAATTTAATTATGTGATATTTATATGCTGTATCCTAGTCTGTTTTATGTCACATAGGATAATGACACCCAAGTGTACAAATACATATAAACCCTCTTTCGGTGACCCTGAAAATGATGTCATAGTGCAGGCATTCAGGCACCATGGCATCTTTCTGCTTGAGAGAGGACGTGGGAATATGGCTGACAGTGTAGATTTAGAATGAGATAGTCAATGACATGAATACCATGGGGGAGTGTATTAGGGCTTATGATAATGTGTGTCATAGGGCCACTGATATGATTTCATCAGCACAGGGGATAGCAGCTGCAGTTGCCTGTGAACAGCTTGCTATGGTGGGGGAAAGGGGGCTGCTACAGATCCACCTCTGACAACAAATGAAGAGTTCCTGTTCACTGTCAGAGATCCAGAGGGCTCAGTGGAAACTGCACGCCAACATGTTATTGATGTCAGTGCTGGTGTTTCTGGGAGGACAAGTATGTGCCAGGAAGAGGTTCCAGGTAAGCTTACATGCATCAAGTTGCAAGATTTAGTTGTGTAGTAAAATGTAGAAAAAAATAATACTTCATGGTGACTTCTTTTAATTTTTTTTCAAGAATCTATAGATAACTTAAGAGACTTAACAACTTTTTATTCATTACGCATGACAACTGGGTGGACATGTCAGCCAAGTTTCAGTTAAAATTATTGTTAACAGACATATAGGCAAACATTGTGTATTCACTGTCCCCCTGTGTTATTGCAGTTGCGATGACTGCATCCTTACCTTGCTTCATTTATTCCAGAACCATCCTCTGTATTAAGTGTGGAATTGGGTCTATATTATATAGTCGAAGTTTCAAAACTTCTAACCTCACATGAGTGAACTCATATGAGTGAAGTTCGAAACATTGACTATATAATAAAATAAAATAAAAAAAAAAAAAAAAAAAAAACTTACCTTACCACTCTGAGCAGGAGGGCAAGCCCCCCTGCACCCCCCACACCCCCTACTTAAATATACCAACTCCGAGAATGCACTCCAGTGCAGAAAGGGAAAATTTCCCATTCTGCACGTGAAAAGCAGTTGACTTTCTCCTTCGACCTTTCCGACGTTAGATCATATGATGTCGACCATCTATGATTAGAACATCGGAACGGTCGCTCATCTAATATAGACCCGTGGAATCATCCTCACATGGTAAGGCAAACATTTTTATTTGATTATTGATGAAAATTTGTCAGAGATATGCATTTATCTGCATGTATGAGGTGTGTGTAATGAGTCTTGTGTGTATTGCCGTGGCATCTGTGATAGTGTGACCAGTGTTAGTTTGTTATTGTATAAATTGTTTTAAATATTTAGTGCAGGTATTAATTTCTTTCATGTGTTTGTTGCTTATTATCACAGGTGATCCTGACAGTGAAAGAAAGTGTAGAACTCATGTCACCTCATGTCAGAGTATCGTCAGACTCTGATGATGATGGTGGCTTAACACAGGCACAGGTGGAGAGTGCAGAGATTGAATGTAACATTATCATGGACTATGACCACAAATAAATAAAAAAAAAAAACAAGTAGTTAATCAAATGCAGTACCAAAGTGTAGCTAGATGTGCAGCAAAATAGTTAAATGATCAGTACCACAACTAAGCAGATGGAGACCCATGCAGTGAATGCCACATTACATGATATTGTGAAAACAGAAAATATGAAAACACAGACTGATGCGTTTCAAATGTAAGGTTCTAAATGTATTAATGAGACTGTGCATCACAGAGTATCCAATCCTTTAGAAGGATACTATACAGTGCTACATAAAGCTGTATAGCTGTACAATATCTAAAGCTGCAGAGCTACAATATCCACATATGTAGGCACTTGCACTAAATAAATTAAAAGGATTACATGGGCAAATAGAAAAAAGGAGAAGAACATGTTGAGGATCATGCAAAAAGATAACATATAGGAGTGTGAGGATGAGGGAGAAGGAGAACAGCAATTTTTAGTGGGACAGGGTCATTTTTATATATTTGGGGAAAAGAGAAGAGAGGTGATGAAATTGGAAGAAAGGTGGGATTAGGATACTGCACAGCAGCAGACAGACATAGAATTGTGTCAACAGCAAGCAAAGACTGTAGAACAATAAATGGAAGTCACATTCACATACATATATCCATTAGCAGCATATCAGGCAGTGTTACCATTCATAAGTCAAAGAGCACCAGAAATGCAGGGTCTATGTCAAACCGTTGAATGGCCACATTGTAGAACATCATCTTGTCAGCAATGCAGGCCATCAACCCCCCCCCCCATGTGGGGGGCCCCACACATCCTACTAATTATGTATAACCACTCTGAGATAGCACTACAGTGGGGAAAAGGGAAAATGTCCTGATCCCCACCATAACATGATCTCAGTCAGAATGGTTCGGCGGCCTGCATTGTCAACAGGATGATACATTTGACAATGTGGCCGTCCAACAATATGACACAGAGTCAAAATACAAGGTCTAGGGACCTGAATTTTGTCTATGACTTAAACAGAACATGTTGAATAGACAGATATGTGTCCCAGAGACTGCCCCTCCTATGGAACAGGCTTATCTTCCATGTAAAGCTAAGTTCACCTATTACCCAGTTTAAGTGCAACCTAGACCAGTGGATGGGGAATAGGAAATTTACACTGGCCCTGGCGTCAATGTCCCTTATGGACAGAGTAAGCTTATAAATTCCTGGCTCTCAATGTCCTATTCGGATACAGGACATCATTATTATTGTGGGAAAGCTTGACTAGGCTTAGAAAGACCCCCCAGGTCATTAGCCTAGTCACAATCTATGAATCTATCTTTGAAACTGATAAGGCACAGTTGCACATAGGCATACACCAGAGAATGCACATGCACTCTGACATGATGCAGCATAACTTCACTCCAGAATTCAACATGACATTGCTCAGATTACATGAAGTACCACTACCTGACATGTAATATTGACAGAGTAGCACACATACTTCCAAAGATGACATTGACAAATATATGCCAGAACCAATAGCAGGCTCAAAGACATAACAAAATAATACAGAGAAAAAATGCAGTCTTATGCACTTACAATATCACTTGGTACAATGTGCCTAACATTCATTTCCCATGCATGGAGATCATCAGACTAGCTGTGCTGTAGCTTATTAAAATGTCGTCTGTACTATAATCTTATCATGGTGATGCTAGTGGCTGCTGAAAGCTCCCCAGCCAGGTCATACCAAACATTAACTTTACTGAAAGCATCAACATAGGGGCCCAGCAGCTGATCCTTGTAATGGTCATGAAGGAGATGAAGCATGTGGATACATTGGGTATCAGCCCACACACCTCAAAACTACACTGCAGCTCACAAAAAGGTAGAGTCATTTCTGTTCACAGATCTTTGTTGCATGTCATTAGCACTTCATTTTTCTACCCCATTTCATTTCTGTACCATCACAAGATTTGCATATGTCATTATTATTATTATTATTATTATTATTATTATTATTATTATTATTGTTACAGCAATGAATGTCATAAATAGTATAGAAAGGAACATATTGGTAAATAGCAGGTATTCAAAAAGGGGTAAGGGTAATAACAGGGTAGGGTAATGGTTTAAAAAAGTGAATAATTAACGATAAGAAAGGAAGATGGTTAGGAAGGGGATACATATTTATTTTTGAAAAGGTAACAGAGGCAGAAGAGAGAAAACACATAAGATGAAAAATTAGAAAAAAAACAGGAAGCAAGTGCATGCTAGAGCATACAGAGTACAATATGAGATTGCCATGGAGTAGCTGGAGAGACAAAATAAATGAACTCTATTTGTAAACATTGGAATGAGATAAAAATGTTATAGAAGAGATCATAGAATGGTAAAGCAGGTAGGTCCTAATAAACAGGGAAGGCAGATGAAGTGCTATATAGTTATAAGACGGTGGAGTTAAGGAAAAGAGGTACCTAAAATAATGTCTGGACCTAAATAGACTAGTTTATGATTTACATAGGTAAATTACTGATGTAACATATTCAGGCAAGGAGATTATAACAACAGAACTGCTCTATTAAATAATTGGATGAGACTCATAAAATAACTGGATGTGACTTAAAAATAAGTCAGGTATTCAATATAACTGGAATTTTACTTCTGGAACTGACACACAACTGCATTTTAAAACACATAAACATATTAATTTCCATGTTGTATAGTTTGTCCTTGAGAGTAGTACTTGAAAACTAAACAAAAGCTGATGCACACTATTTTTTCAAGTTATGAAGGCAGCTGCACCCAATTCCTCTGAAAGTAGCTTTTTGGCACATTGCTTAAGGTGAATGCTATATCATTGCAAATATTCTTGCAGTCTGGTTGTTTAAGGTATTTGTACATGTTAAAGTAGTCAGGTTATATCTTTAAGATCAGCCATGAATGCTGGTATTAGCAATATATGATGTAAAAAAAAGGTAATTTTATTTCACCAGGAAAGCTGTATTCTCACTAGCAGATTGAGATAACATTATTGTGTAAGGCCTTTAAACAATGGAGATGAGTAATTTGAGTATTATGTTAACTGATGTGCACAGATTTAAGATGACTAGACAGTGCAGGAATATAGTAATTAGTGCATATAATCTGTGATGCAGCTAATTTTTGTAACACAAATACTGGACTCAGCATTCAATTACATATTGTTAGATTCCAGTCCAGCCAAGGGAATCTGAAATCACTGTGTAAAGTGTTATTGTGTGAAAGTCAAACGAGATAGACCCTGTTTGTTAATTAGTAAAGAATAAAACCATATCTAATTTTATTTGCAGTATTTGTCTGTGACATTCTTTTCTAGATGACCTTGACTTAAACATTACATTTCAAACCTTCAACATTATTACAACTGTGACCATTTAAAAAATATCTTAAAATGTATCTGTTACAAGAGCAATGAATATACAATGCTGCATAATACCACTGATAGAATAGCTCGACTTTTTTGTACAGTTCTAAATAAAATGAGTTTTGAAATATATTTAGGGTGCCTATATGACTTTATTTAAGAAATGGTTTACATTACACACTACTTGTTTCATGTTGCATATCAGCTACATTTAGAGTGAGATTTTAAGTCTCGTCTCAAGGTATTCCTTAATCTCTGCCAAACATATTTTTTAAAACAGAAACAAGCATTGTATTCCATCTTGAGACTATTTAACATAGAATTATGGATCCATTATAAGGATTCACTGTTTTTAGCATTTTTGACTGGTATATATTAATAAAAGAGAGGCAACAATAATTAATAATATTGTAAAATAGAAGACACTAATAGTTAGTTGTAGGGTATGCATTTCTATGACCTTGTATTAGATGAAAAATATGGGACAGTTTTGAAACTGTAATTATTTAATAGTCAACTCACAGGCAGTAATAAATATGAGAGACTAATAACCACAGGCAGGCAGTGTTATATTAAAATGTCTCTACCTAGGAATGAGTGCTAATAGGAGGAATAATAAAGATATGATCAGAGTGTAATATTCAAGAGACAAAAAATGTGTATGCAGTTTTCAGTACTACAACTGGTCTCATCAGTATAATGCAAAAGACCTAACTACTGATGTACTTTAGAGATCGTTTTGGATATACGTTTATTAAATGTTAAATCTCAGTGTAAGTGTGCAGAGGAATGTACCTCTTTTAGTGTGTTTTCACAGTCTCCAAGAACACTCCTTTCACAGAAAATTGAACACATACACCCCCCCCACACAGTCTACAGGATTCAAACCCCTATCTAACTATGTTATAATATTAGAGAGAGAGAGAGAGACACACATTAACATGGTGCGCTATTTGCTTTACTGGCTGGTTTCCCTTCTCCTGCTGTATTTGTAGGATGGTGACATCATCAAACTTTCCAAAGAGGAATGTACCTCTTTTAGTGTGTTTTCACAGTCTCCAAAAAGGACACTCCTGTCAAAGACAATTGCACACATACACACGCAGTTTGCAGGATTCAAACCCCTACCTACCTATGTAATGATAGTGGAGAGAGACGCATTAACAAGGCGCACTATTTGCTTTACTAGCTGGTTTCGCTTCTCCTGCTGTATTTATAGGATGTGACATCATCAGACTGGACATGGTGATGTGTGTACACTTTGTTTTATGCCATTCCAGGAATGGTCCATGTTGGTCAGCAGGTGTCAACAGCTTGAACAAGACCTCAGAATCCTTACCTTGTGTGATCTATCTGTGGACACATTGACATTCCGTCATATGTCAACACATATTTATGCACAGCTTGTTGGTTTTGTGTATACTACATGTGTCTGGGATGTTGATAAAGGGCTATTCAAAGTCTATGTGACACATGTGTAGATGTGTTCATTGATGTATGTCCTGAGTGGCTGCCTTGCAAACAGTCTAGCATGTTTGGGAACCATGATCCGCACATGAACATACCACAGTTGGTAGGGTTGTGTGTTTGCCAGCTTCCAATAGCTCTGTTTATAACTGCAACCATGATGTACTCCATGACCTTGCAGATCAGACCTCATAGGCATACTGGACTTGACTTCCCATGGTGTGTTGTGCACCAACACTTGTGGGGAGTGCCATATGTAGCTGTGACACATTCAATGGTTCCACATCCAGTGTAGGGGGTGAGGCTCAGCTGACTGTTCAGGTGCATGATCTGTTTGTTCTGTAGTTTGTGCATGACACATATTGGGAATCAATGTATTCCACCTGCTGCCATGCTTTTGGCAGTGGGGGTAGCTGCTCATCCATTCTACATGTGGTATCTCCTGGTATGTTGATGTTGACTATTGTCAGTGGGGGATGGGTATGCACATATGGGCCTGTCTGTCATGATGTCGGCATTGTCACTCAGATACAGTTGGCCCTGACACGGGACATATATGGGTGTACATTGATATTTATGACATAGGTGAAGGAGGTATCATGATTCAGTCTGGACTACTTCTCAGCTACTCTTTACAAAACACCAATGAACATGAGCACTAATCCCTGTTATACTCTTTTACACGCTTAACACCCTACTGATACTTTGTGATCAGGCTACAGAGTATGTCATGATAATATCCTGGCATGTCCAGGGGTCAGTTTTGTGTGTACTCTTCAGTCCAGCTGGTGAATATTGTGATATTGACACAATGTCACATCTGCCTCATGTACACAGACAACCCACTCCTCCTCCCGACAAACTCAGATATATGTGAGATGCACCTATATAGACATACAGGGAGCTGAACTCTCTCAACCCATGACTGGCACAGTCTATCAGGTGGTGAAGGTAACCACACACACCACATATCAGTCTCACATATCCTCTAGCAACAGCACTCAAACCACATTAGCACACATAGACATACTCGGATGCTGTAAATGTACTCTACCTAAGCAGCAGAGACCTCCAAAGCAGACACACGCACACCTGCTACCGCACTACAATACCCACATATCACAATGTTCACAATGTCAGTGTACCACAGAGTCACTGCCCTTTGGGCTAATCAACTCACCTAATACACTTGTAATAGGTGACACATATTGTCAGACACACTGACGTACCACTCACCAGCCCTAACAAGGAAATAGTCACTTTGGGCTGTCTGCTGGGTGCCAGGATCTGCCACATAACACAGGCAGTCAGGTCACTCCAAAGCAAGTACAAGACTGGCTCCATCATTGTCCATGCTGGTGTGTATAACCTCAGACGTTACTCCCTGGCCACATGACATGATACATGGAGGAACACTCTGATCATGTAGCCCAGGCCAGTATGACCCTGACCTTGTCTAGCATCTTACACCCACCAATTATGATGTCACAGTATATGGACACACATATCACATTTAAAAGTTGCCTAACAAATTTGTTTAATTCATAGGGGATACAGTGTCTGTCAGCGTATGGTGACATGCTCAACATGCCACGTAGCTTCAGTATGGACAGCTTGCACCTGTCACCCTTGGACTTTGGAATGCTGTCTAAGGCTCTTGCTACCACCATAGTGCCTTTTCTAAGCAGGGCTCAGAAGACAAACCCACCTCCATAGACATTACAGGTTAAATGAAACTAAGGGTAATGCTGCTCAACAACAGTTGTGTTAACCTCATATTGTGGCCACTCAGGACTCTCCTCAGTATGGAGGATAGCAATATCTGTGCACTGACAGACACCTGGTTCAGGCTCGCTTATGCACACCAGCACTACCAGGTTATGTTTCATACCATGCTGTCTGACAACAAGACTTGGAACAGACAACACAACTAGGGGGAGTATCCATATACATCACAGATACACACACCTCCAGGTTAGTAGCACTCCACAAAGTATCACAGACCATACATATACAACTACCATTGTGCAATACTGCCTTTCAGTTTGTTGCCTGCTACAGAACACACTCCCAAACTCAGGAACCACACTTGGCTTTTGTGGAAACTATGGAGTATATGAAGGTCTCCACAAACACCATTATATTGTGTGACTTCATATACAGAAATATTGACTGTGGATACTACTCAAGCCCCGACACCCTCACCCAACAGTCGCTACAATTTGTGGACTCATATGCTATGGCACAACAAGTCAGCACAGCCACAAGGGGGAATACATATTGGACCTGATCATCACCAACATGGGGACTCTATGTTTCACTCCAGCGATATACCCCTCATTGGTAAGGTCAGAACATACATGTATCTCACAGGACATATATATACCCTCCACACACCCATCCTGGGTAATCTTGGTGAACTTCTCATGAGCCAGCATCTCACTTCACCGAAGCAAGGTGGTATCCTTCAGAGATCCTGAGACAGTGGCATATACAGCTCACACTGCTGCATCCTTTACATACACATTATATGGACACCTAGTGGACTGCATGGATTGTGCTATCCCAAATAACAACAGGACCCACTACTACAATGGCAGGGGACCTGTCTGGTAGACCCCAGCCATTAATAAGCTGTACAGCATCAGGAGGAAGCTACTACACGATAGAGCACAATCCCAGACTGGGAAGGCATCTGTGATCTGTACTAGCAGACAGCTACAATCACTCATGGACTTTTCTAAGGGCCACTTCTACCAGACAATTGCAACAGACACTTAGGACTATCACACGGCCTTCTTCAGTTATGTCAGGAACCTGGGTGGACACTCACTGATATGCTGTGAGTTACTGCATACTGACTAAACCTACCCTGAACCCACTGGCATTGCCTACATCCTGGCAAACAGATTCAGTGCAGATGTCTCCCATCCATCCCCCCCTAAGGAGCAACTATCCATCCCAACAGAGTATAACCTCCCTGACATCACACAGTAACAGGTGAGTGTTGCCCTTCCCACAGCGTACATCACAGTATCAATGTGACCAGATGGTGTCCCAGCCTGCATCATACATGAGCATCATGACAGACGCAACCCTCACATTACATCACTGTTCAGTATCGGAGTTACCACAGGATATGTACCCAAGGAATGGCGTACTGCAACACTGGTCCCACTCCACAGAGTTGGTGCCACAATGGACCACAGACAATATTGCCTTATAAGCCTATGTAACCTGTTCTGCAAAGCTATGGAGCATATTGTCATAGGAGTCATACACATAGACATCGAGAACCTATAGACACTGTGTCCTACACATTTCAGCATTGTTGTGGGCAGATCTTGCCTCTTGAACCTGTTTGTATTCTTTAAATGGCTAACAGGTCCATCGACATAGGGACAGCTGTCCACACAGCCTACTTGAACCTTGCAAAACCCTTCAACACAATAACCCACTGGGCCATTATGCATAAGCTCACCAGCGTCAATATGGACACATATCTCACACAGTGGATTGATACCTAGATCAGGGATAGCACCCACATGGTCAGAATTGCAGGTGCCATGTCTGACTATACACCAGTTACACATGACATCCCACACGGCTTAGTCCTGGGATCTCTCTTGTTCAGTATATATTTGTCTTACGTACAGGCTACCACAGGGGGAATATGGCTGAACATGTTTGCACTTGACTGCAAACTGGGTGCCATGATCAACTCTCCAGCTGCCACATGCATACTCAATCAGGGTCTCACAGAGATGGATGACTGCTACCTGAGCCATGGCCTACAGCTAAATGCCATTAGTTGCATAGTCATCCCCTTTGGGAGTAACAACATGCCCACACATTACCACATAGGTAGCACTCCATTACATACAGTAGGAGTTGTTAGGGGTTTGGGAACATGACTTGTTCATACTGTCGCCTTTAACATTCACGTTGCCAAAGTGGTTGGACACACCTTCTATGTGGGCCACCTTATCCCATATGGTTTCACATCTAGATCAAGTGAGGTGATTGTGCCCCTATACTCATCACATCCATGCTTGGTTACAATGCCACATTTGGGGTGTACCTTGCCTAACACCTGCAGCAACTGTACTGGCCATGGAAGGTCCTCACCAAGCAGATCTAGGGACTCACACAGATGCCCTGCATAGTTCAGATGCAGCAACTCCAGCTCTACTCAGTCGCTTACCACCTACTCAGATATGATGTGTGCCTGTTGTTTACAGATATACCCAACCCAGAATTACTGGACATGCTCCACCTCAGGATATCCATCTCCCTTGGAGCTACACACTCCAGGGACGTATACCTCAGTACAGATGTTAATAGGACATTGTGGAGGGACAAATTCTTATCCCAGAGGCTACACTCACTACAGAATGTAATCCCAGTTTCACATAGGCAGAGCTACCCACTGACCACCTACTGGAGACATCTTGACGACTGTATGGGTGATCGTATATTTACCCCTGGGATATCTTCTGTGTCCCTGCTAGACAGAGGCACACTAGCCTAAAAGTACATGGGCTATCTTGTGTGACCTACTATTCACACATACAGTGTAGTAATCTGATAGGGTTGCGAATGCCAAACACACTCTGGCTAGGCTTGTACATGCCCTAGGGCAGATAGCCTAGTATCAACCTCTGAACCTATGCAATGCTGTCATGGTTTAGTGGTTCAGTACTTTGGCTATAGTGCACAGTATCCTGGGTTCGAGGCCCATCACTGCTTTATATTTTCATACTGAGCAGACCAGACTGCTTAAGGGCCTGTTAAGCAAATATGAGCATGTTTATTGCTGATACTGTTTGCAGGTCTTTATCATCTTTGCTTTACCAGTTTCCATGAACAACTTCGGTATCTGCAGAACATATCTGATTATGACAGGGTTACACTATATTATAGATGTGTCTGTTGTCATATAACTGTGTGCACAGGGCGGATTGCTGTATAGTGACAGGTTCCTGTGTTAACACATGCAACTGCCAGATATGCGTGGCCCACTGCTGTACTCAGACATGGCCTAAGTGTGTGAGCATGCCGAGTTCTGCCATTCCATGTTTTGTTGCCTGACATTTGTCTCATTTATTCAAGTGTGTGAGCATGCCCAGTGTGACCCTTCAGTATGCTGCTATCTGAGGTCCACTACATTTGTCAATGTGTGCGAACATCACCAATATTAACATTTATACTGTGTGTGTTGGAAGTCAGGTTCTGTTCTCACTGCAGGACTCACCTTTGTGTCATAACTCAACAAGGATTATGCTGTGCTTGCAGCTTTTCCATGGAATATTTTGCATAGACTTATCAACATTCCATCATACAGGTGGACCACAGCAATGCTGTCATGGTTTAGTGGTTCAATTCTTTGTCTATAGTGCACAGTATTATGGGTTCGAGGCCCATCACTGCTTTATATTTCCATACTGAGCAGACCAGACTGCTTAAGGGCCTGTTAAGCAAATATAAGCATGTTGGCTTTTGTTCAGCTATGCCCTACTTAGACCAGGCTTGTCCGACATTGCTCAATATTCACCAACATTGCTGGACGTTGCTAAATATTACTGAACATTGACCACAGTTGTGCTAGTTGGTGTGTGTGATTTTGTTTGCATATACTACATGGTGGTAATTGCTGCTTAGCACTGCTTTATATTGCTTAACACATGGCATCCATGCCTTAGGTGGTGCTGCAGGGCTGCCTATTTTGAATGCACATACTACACTCCCTGCACATGTTTGGAAGCAGGTAGTGTCAACTTAGGCATCCCTTTTACTTTATGTGTGAGTCGGAGAGAGGTATCATTTCCAGAGTTCCTACTGAGCCAGTGTATGTGCTATGCGTTGCCTCTTTGCCAAGGCCAAAGCATACTGGGCACGCCTCCTTCTGCCTACTGGGGCAGGCTCAGGTTGTTCCTCCTCCGAGTCACGCTCTGCCTGTGATGGCCTTGGCAATGGTGGGGGGCTGTTTGGCCCAGGCCTATGCTGGTCCTGCTGCAGCTGTTTTTGCAGGATCATATTATGTAGCATAGCACATACCATGACAATTTGGGTACATGTAGTTGGTGATCACTGCAAGGCTCCACCAGATGTGTCCAGGCACTGGAACCGTGACTTGAGCAGCCCAAACACATGCTCTATTACATTACGTGTTTGTGCGTGTGCCTCATTATGGCATTCCTGTTCAGGTGTGTGTGCATTTCTGATAGGTGTCATCAGCCACAGCTCCAGTGCATAGCCAGCATCCCCCACTAGGTGACCATGTGGGATGTCCCCATTGGCAAATGTCTGGTACAGATGTGTCAGATGCCAGATATGGGAATCATGGCAGCTTCCAGGGCAGCCTGCACACACATTCAGTATTATGCCCTGGGCATCACACACGACCTGGCAGTTGATGGAGGGGAAGCCCTTGCGGTTGAAGCAGACTCTACCCCGCTCGCCAGCTGGTGCTTTGATGCATATGTGCGTGCAGTATATTGCACCCACTACCTCAGGGTATTCCACTATTTGCTGGAAGAGATGCATATTGCTGGCCAATCCTCATGGGAATTGGGGAAATATACATGATCACTGACATGTGCTGACATGGCATCCAGAAACTGGTGTAGTACCCTGGATGCCGATGACTGTGATATCCCCATCATATCACCAGTTGGTCTTTGGAAGGTACCTGTTGCTAGTATTCTTAGGCCAACACATACCCTGGTTTCCACTGGGATGGATTCCCCTCTGTTGGTTCTGTGTGTGAGGCATGGCCTGCACAGCTCAACAATTTGCGGCAGGAGGTCTCTGTCCACTCTATAGCGCTCCACTATCTCCAGCTCATGTAGCCCCTGGTAGGTTACCTTGGGCCTGTACACTCTTCTCCGTCTCCTCACTGTGGGTTGTCCTGCAGCATTTCCATTGTCACTACCCACAGCATGTTGCATATGTCACCTTATAACAGCAATGGCAGCCCCTAACATTTCTTTGTCTCAGTAAAGCTTTTTCAGTTTTCATTTCTATTAGCTTACTGCAGTGTCTCTTGTGAGAACCATAATGGACTGTTGTTTGCAGAGTTTTAAGTGCTAGGCTGGGCTGGGCTAGTGTACTGCCTGTGTAATTGCCTGATTCTGATTGTTTTCACCTGCTAGCTCTGCTAGTACTCCCTGGTAGCTTCCTACTATTTGTTGTTCTTCCTTTTTCCTTTCTGTTTCCTCAGGGGGGGAGAGCACCGCGCACACAAGAGCAAACATGCGCACAGCTGCTAACACGCACACACACATGCTTACAAGGACTAAAACTTGCTTATTCGGGTTAAAACGTGTGCACACCAGTGCAAACATGCTTAAAACTCCTTAAACAGCCTTATACATACTTACTCCGGCTTAAATGCGCACACTCACACTTACACACACGCACACTGTCTTACTCGGGTTTACGCATGCACACGCGCGCATACCAGCTCAACAAGAAACTTTGGTGTTATCCACGGCATACACCTTCCATTTCTTGCCTTTCCCTAGCCTACCTGTTGACACACCTCTTTCCATGATGTATAAATGACAGCTGACACATGCCACTCTGCTCCAATGAGCTTCACTTCTTTCATACATACCCCCCACATGATGTCACCTATCTTCTACTCTGTTACTCCCCATATCCTACTCCTACACTCCACTGACTGTCCTCATTTGTGATGTAAACTTGTGATTCACTATCCTAACACTCATTTACATAGGATTGCCTACTAATGCTTGGTTACATGTCTTAGACTGAGCTTCCCCCCTTAGCAACCACTACTCGGTGGCCATGTTGTCTTCAGCCTTCCATTCCCTTGCATTGTACATTAACAATTTCTACAAATTCCACATTTGTGGGATTTAATTTTTAGTATTCTGGGTTTTAGAATGCAGCCCGTTTGTGCGGGGCTGCGCTACGCTTAAACATCGGAAATCAGCGAAAAAAAATATTTTTATTTTTATATTGCATCAGGAAACATTTACAATGGCCGTATATTTGGCCATTGGCATGCTTACTGCACTGGATGCAACCTTTATTTGGAGCTGTCACGGCTCAGTTTTGCTATTTGTAGAATGGTACTCAGTTGTCAACTGAGTACATTTCTGCAAATAACACTGCTCTGACTCAGACAGGTACGGGTTTCCTGAATCGCAAATCTACCTCATTTGCATGCCTTTCACCTGCAATTGAGGTAATTTGCATATCCCTGCCCTGTCTGTGTAAGAGCCATTTTAGGAGCTCTCTTGCACGCCCCTACAGGCTGTTCCTGGATCGCTCGTTGGACATGATGGCTGCATGGAGTCTTACTCTACTCTTAGACTCCATGCAAGCCATCGTGAATCCGGCCCATTATTTTCTTCTTAAATAATATCATTGTATAATAACAATAACCCACTTCTGGGTGTGGGTAATGCTGGATTTACCCACAGTTGTCTTTGTTTGGCCACTCGGGTTTCGCCCTCGTGACCAAACCACACCAACCGTGGGTAAATCCAGCAATACCCACACCCAGGCATGGGTTGTTGCTATAATGCCCTAACCCCAGCCCTGTGCATTATGATATGTTAATAAAAAGCCTTCCTTCAACAGTGCAACTACACACTGCAAAAGAACACATACACCAGACACAAGACTAAAGCTATCTTCTTACCTAGCCCTTTCTCTAACCCTAAACCATGATCACTCACTCATACAGTTTAACCACTATAATGCAGTCTTGCACATTTCTGCAGCCACCATCTTTTTAGACAAACATTAATTTTCCTGCACACTCCTACTTACTTGCACTATATAAGCATGAAGTCCACCATATTGGATTCACACAAATGAGCATTCACTTATAAGTGCAGTCACTTTTACTACACCCACACAACCTTTATTTATTTCTTTACCAAATTAGTATTCTACCTTTTGATTACAACTGTCTTTATCTATCTATCTATACATCTTTATCTATATGTCTATCTATATACGTATTGTAATTGTATCCATTTATTTTGATGTATGTAAATACTGATCTGCTCAACAATGAAGAATAAATGCTGAACTTTACAAATCACAAAAATAAAAAAAATCTTGAATTTACATTGATAGTCAAAAGAAAGTGTTTTGCCAATCAAAAAAAAAAAAAAAAAAAAAACTAACTGTACATTCAGACATAATTTTCCACACTGGTGAAACTGTGGATTCTAAATAAAGCAAAAAAACAGCAAGGAGACTAGCAACATTCTTCTTTTCTTTTTACTTTAATTAGGTGAAGTGCTTTTTGTTTGTTCAGTGACAAACTTCATCAGACCAAATAGCAATTAAACACTAGTAACTTAAATAACCTTATATGGGCGGCCTTGGTGGTGCAGTGGTTAGCGTTTCTGCCTCACAGCAGGAAGTTCACCCGTTCGATCCTTGGCTGGGATGCCTTCTGTGCAGAGTCTGCGTGCCTCGCTGTGGTCATGTGGGTTTCCTCTGGGTGCTCTGGTTTCATCCCAAAGACATGCTGTAGGTGGATTGGACACTCTAAATTGGCTCTAGGCATGAGTGTGTGCCTTCTGTGGAAGGTTGGGTGCCGGGCTGGCAACTTAACACCATAAAACTCCACTGCCAATCATGAGCAGACAGGACACCATAAAATTCCACTGCCAGTCATGAGCAGACAGGTGATCTGCTGTGGTGACCCCTAACTGGGAAAAGCCAGTAGAACTTAAATAACCTTATACAACTCCTGCCCCTACCATTTAAACAGGAAAGGAAATAATGTCATAATTTACTTTGAAAACTTTCTCCTTAAAATACTAAACCAGTAGTATTAACTACATGACTTAGAAGAACATCTCCACCAGAACAACATATACATATAAAATATATACAAAAACGTAATATAATGAAAAAATATATACAATTTAGTTTAAAAATTATTTAAAATATATATATAATTAGTTGTTGTAAAGCAGCATAATGCCTATAAGAAACTGTCCATATATATATATATATATATATATATATATATATATATATATATATATATATATATATATACATATTACCTATCGATAATTAAACACATTAAATAATTCTAACTATACCAATCTTTGTTACTAAATCAATAATTCTTAAACCAAGGTTTTTATTCATGAACAACTATTGACTTAACTAAGCAGTGATTTTAATTTCAATAAAATATTAATTGCACAGTAGTCTTTGGGTCCTGGCCAACCATATGAATGCAATAGCAATTGCCACATTAATTCAGCTTTTGCTAAGTGTAGCATCCATGGACCACCCCTAAGTTGTTCCTTAACTTGCTGAATGCCACAAAACTCGAAATTATGTTCACTATACATATGTGCATGTTTGGCAAGTGCATTAGTTAAATTACACTTTTTATGGCATATAAATGTTCATATACCCTTTCTTTGAGGTATATTGTTGTCTTTCCTATGTAATAGGCCAGACATTGTCAAAACTTAACCACAGATACTACCCCTTTTGAATTACAATTCAATTTATGATGGGTGAAATATTTTCTGCCAACCTATTACATAGTGCTAATGAGGTTGAGGTCTCTGGAGCGTGTGGTGCAGAGGGATTGGGATTTCTTTAGATGCAGCATTTCTTACAGGGTTTGGTCAGACATTGCTTTGTAAGTCAAGCAGAGATCGCTTCTTAGTAGATGATATGAGACAGAGAATAGACGGACTTTTTTTGAGTCTGTCTGTGTAGGATATGTGTTTAAGGCCTAGGATCCTCTTCTTGAGGTATTATTGTGGGTCTGAAGAAGTTTGCTGAAACAGTAAACAAAAGCGCTAACTTTATTTCTTGTGTTGGAGTTGTTTTTTTCTTCCGTTTTGGAATTAGTTCACTGTTTTTAGTTTTGTTTTTGCTTTTGCATTATACTTGATGACTGGGCTAATGAGGGAAGAGTAGAGAGAGAGACGATGACCTCTTTCTTGCTGGATGCAAAACCCTTAGTAATGAGATGTGCCACATAGAAGGACTTTCTGACAACAGTGGCAATGTGGTGGTTGCAGGAAAGGTTGCTGTCAACCTGTGTCCCCAGATCTCTTATAATGCCTTCAGTGTTCAGTGGGCTCCTATCGATGTGGTAATTAGTGGGAACTGAGTTTTTCTCAAAGAGGATGATAACACATTTTGTGGCATTAAGCTTAAGGCCATGGTTTCAACACCAGTCATTGCTCTCAGTGAGCCCTTTCTTTAGGATGTCTACAGCACTTGGGGAGTTAATAATCGCTCCCAGCTTGCTGTCATCTGTGAACTTGGTCAGCCAGAGTCCCTCCGTGTTGGCATGGACTTCTGGGAATAAATGCCAAACAGGAGAGGACCCAGGATTGATCCCTGTGGGACTACACTCGTGACTGGTTGGCAGTCTGACTTGGAGTCCTTAACTTTCACACTGTGGGATTTATCTGTGTGCCAATTTGCAACTCACCTAGTGATATAGGGGTTGATACCTAGTTTGGTGAGTTTATCAATAATTCCTAAGTGGGGAATGGTATCAAAGGCCTTGGCCAGATAGAGGTAGGCTGTATGATCTGTCTTCCACTCATCCACAGCTCTGGTAACTGACTCAAAGAAGTCAACCAGGTTGAGCAGGCATGATCTACCTTTCACAAAACCAATTTGTGTGGGATCTAGAGTTTGAAGATTCCCTATATCCTTGTTAATTAGGTCCATGATGATGCGCTCCATAGCCTTACATATCAGACTCATCAGGCTAATGGAGCAAAAAATCCCAGGGTCTGTAGTCACTCTCGCTTTATGGAGAAGGATGACTGTAGCAGTGCGCCATTCGGTAGAGACAAAGCCTGAGGTGAGGCTATGATTAAACAGGGCACAGAGAAATGGTGCCAGTTCACTTTGTAGTTTATATAGAACACATCTAGGGATATTGTCGGGTCCTATGGAAGCTGTATTCATGGCCATGGACAATGCAGCTTTAACCAGTGGTGCAGTAATGCTGGGCACCTGGCATTCCTCCGGTATTGTGATTGGTCCTTTGGGGGGATAAAGTTGGCAGTGAATCTGTCGGCCAGTATGTTGGCAATATCTGTTGGCTCAGTATAGGAGGTACCATTGTGCAGTAACGCAGAACAAACCTGGGTACTGCCATGGAGATTCTTGATATAACTATAGAAGGCTTTAGTGTCTATTGCAATTCTGCCTTCATAGCTGGCTTTTTATTGAAAGGGTGTTGAAAGTTAAGGTGCATGGGTAGGGTGAGGGGCTGGGGCAAGGTTAGAATTAGGACTAGGATTAGGGTTAGCAGATATTAGTAAATAGTGCAAGGAGGCTTAAGAACCTAATAATTATAGAGCTTTTCTACAACTTCACATTCTATGCTATGGGAGTATCCCTTCTTCCTTCCTTGCTCAGAATCATTCTATTGGCATTCAGATCCAACTCTCATTAATGTAAAACAGCAGTCTCCACTTAATCTCCAGTCTTCCTGTACATAGAAAAATGAGACTCTCCCTTGCATCTCTTGCAAATATGCCATAGCTTAGAAAAGCCCTAATTTTATATAATAACAAATCACTTTCTTGGTCTCATAATGATCGTTCAGCCCAACAATAATGAATTTCTCAACTAGCTAATACATAGCATTCTGTAACTGCTCTTAAATAAACTTTATTATTTACATAATATTTACATCCTGCAATGGCATCAGCAATGCTTGAATGTTAGAGTGATTTCAGAGCTCAGTTTATTGCCAAGCACTCTCTCACTCTCCCTATCTCTCCCTCAATGGCAGATTATTTAATTTGTACTAAAATGAGTCTTCTGCTTAAAAACATATCACAAGTTCCTCTTTCCCAGTGTCCTGTGATAATATTTCATCGAAACTAGTTTCTGAGATATCAGAATATAACGTATAAGGCAGCTTGAAACTTGTCAAAAGCAAAACAGGTTCAGGACATAATCAGTATTTTAGTTTGGTGAAAGCTTCAGTTGCATCTATTTGACAATTTAAGCTTTGTTGGGGCATCCATTTTTGTCATCAGCTCCATGAAATAATGTATGGTGGTAAAGTTTTTGATAAATGTTAGTAATAGCTTCCCAAAAAAATGATCTGATCCTCTTAGCAGTTAGTATTGGCCGTGGTTTACTGATTTTGTTTTGTGCTTCTGGGGTTGTATTATTCCCCTCTCAATCATATACCCCAAATAATTTGTTTCTTGATACAAAGTTTACTTTTGTCGGCCTTCACAGTTAGACCTGCTTTTGTGACATTTGTTTAGACTAGGGAAATGGGACTGTCATTTGACAGCATGCACAGCCATGTCTTCTAGGTATGACACAGCACAGCAGTTAACATTTGTGGTAATCTGTTCATTCACCACTGGAAAGTAGATGGAGCTCCATGTAATCCATGTAATCCAGAGGGCATACAGTGAAATGGTGCATTTTCCCCTGTTAGAAAAAAAAGAGCTTTTTTTTTTTTTTTTTTTTTTAATTTCCTACTCTCAAAGACACCTGCCAGTGCTGTTTGTTTAGGTCTAAGGTGGAGAAATGCTTTC
This sequence comes from Protopterus annectens, assembly GCF_019279795.1. Lineage (NCBI taxonomy): Eukaryota > Metazoa > Chordata > Ceratodontiformes > Protopteridae > Protopterus > Protopterus annectens. The sequence goes on from NC_056729.1 coordinate 135,611,432, forward strand.
CATTGCTCATTATTTCAATTAGTTCATCAATACAGAACATAGGTAGTTATGTTGGCATGCTGTTCAGTTTTCTACAGTCATCACAATGTATGCCAAACCTTCTGGTTTAGGCATTAGAACAATAGAATGTTTCTTTTCACTACATAATTCTGATATCACACTTAAGTCCAGCATGCTCTGACTTTCCTTTTTTAGTAATTATATCTGTGCTTTAGGCAGTCTCTAAGGATATGAGTATACATTTCCACCTGGAGACAGTTCTATATTATACCATTTATGTTCCCAGACAAACAGGAAAATACTTCCTTATTCCTAACTGGAAATTCTAGCACCTCTTGTTTTTGTATCATAAAGACTCGCCTATTAAAACAGCTTATCTTTTGTAACTTTCATGCCATTCTACTACAAATCACTAAAGAAGTTTAACCATCCATTGCATTTTTCAGTATATTAATGTGATATATTTGCTCTTTGTTTTTTTCTTTTTTACCAGTCTATTTGACCTTATGATCTACCTCAGTTATCTTTTCCAAGCCCTCAAATGGACTTTGCCACTTAACTAAAATGTATTTAATGCTGATGGCACAATTACCAATACTTAGTCTCCTGACATGAATTTTCTTCTTTTAGCAATTGTATAACGTGTTCTGCATTTCTTGAGGTTTAAACATGTTCAGTTTCACTGAGAGCATTACCCATCAGAAACATTATTATTTGTGCTGTGTTTGTGCTGTGCTCTATAACACTTTTTAATATGTTTTTGTCATTTTTTTCCAGGTCTCGTTTGCATTATAAAGTAGATTCCTGGGATGAATAGCAGACAAGTAAACCCAAATGATGTATGCAGCTCCATTCTTATTGCAGACAGCAAGTAGAGTAATCACTGATCCCAATTTTTTTTATCTACATCAGCTGCTTTTCTTAATGTTTCAATGTTTTATCGAACCTTTCTGCTAAACCCTCAATGTGTGATTGGTAAACTGACATCTTGGGCTATTTGACCTCAAAAAAATGTCATGATTGCGGTATAACCCTTGACATAAAGGGTGCACCTTGGTAAGTACGTACCTGTTTAGTGATACTCAGTCTAGGGAATAACAACATTCTCTGGCAGTAGAGCTAGCATTAGCGTAACATAATGGTATAGCTTCTGGAAATTTTGTGGCACATTCTGCTATGACCATGATATACTAATACCAACTGCTACATCTCACCAATGACCCAACAATGCCCATGGCAACGCATTACAATGGCTCATGTGTAACAGGCACTGGAATCAAATGTCTTGTTAACCTAGGTTAGTGAGCTGTTTTCTGACATTCTGGACAGGGTGATTAGAATTGTTCTGTTTATTTAATAATTGTGAGGAATAAAATCTGGCTAATGCTTGATGCTTAGTTTTATCTCTTTCCAGGTGCTCTGCGAGTACATGAACACAATCAAGTTTCATACCCGGTAACTTGTAAGGTTATGACACTAATAACCTGTGTATAATTTCTTCTTTAATTTTAAACACCCTAAACAAGAGGTCATTGCTTAGTTCAAAGTAAGGTTAAGAAGCAGGTTCATCTTATTCTTTCTCATCTCCTACTATCACGCATACATAGTTTCCTTGTTCTTTCTAAGGCATTGACTTCCCACTGAACATTTTTAATATATCACCTCTAGGTCTGCCTTATTTGGATCGGTCCACTAATTTCCTTATTTCAAAGTAAAAGGTACATCTTCGTCTGCAACATGTTATTAGAAGAGGTTAGTCCACATTTAAATCTGTCCCTGCAAACTGTAGCTCTAAACAAAAATTGCTTTTAGTTTTGCTTTTTCATTCACTCACTTATATCTTTTGCTTAGACTCCCATTTCTACGTCTATTTTCTGTTCAAAATTGACTAATTGCTTTAGGACTCAGACCAGGGTATCCTCCCCCCTTTACCATACCACTAAAAACTATTAACTAAATTCCCCATTTCAATGTATACTTGTTGCTTAGAATTGCTCACCTCTAGGGCTGTATATTTCAGTCTGACATACAGCTTAGATTTCTGCTCGATTGTACATTTTGTAAGCATCCACACTTTATTTGTACTGCACTTCTTTAGTAATACATTCATTCTCATCATTTCCTGAAGTCATCACTATTCCCTGTTATATAACACTTTCAGTTCACACGGCTTTACTAACTTCTTGTTTTCTATTAGCTCTGTTCATGTTGGCTGGTCTAACATTTAACGCACATTTGCCTTTTTCCATTTAACTCTGCTTCACTGCATTCTCTGTTTCACCATGTCAAGTTTTATTTAAGTGACTTTCTTATTTCAAGCCTGAACTTGTACTTTCCTTAAATTCTTGTGCTGGTAACAGCTTTGTAATTTAGCTGAATGGCTTCCACTGTGATTTCCAGTATTAATAGAGACATATTTGACTATCTTAATAAGTGGAGAGTTTGGTATGTTATTATTTCAGAATTCTTATAACTCATGGGGTTATTTCTTATCAATTAACCATACATATATAAAACCTCCCTTAGGAGTTTTTAGGTCCACTCCTTTCCCTTTGCTTATGATCTGAGATTTCCAAATGATTGTCAGAAGCAGAGTTCAGACCCTATCTCCCTCCCATTTTTTATTCTAAGGTGATACCACACTTGGATTTGTTGTTTTCATTGCTAAGGCTATCTTTCTGGTACTAATCATTTAAATTGTCACCCCATCCCAAAAAAGAAACTCTCACAGAGCTTTAATGTGAGGAAAATTGCTTCCAATAATAAGAGTCATGGGTTAGTTCAGGTTCTACTTCTAAACAGTATTTTATTTTCTCTAAGGTGCACTGAAACTTTACAGATGTAATGATGCAATAGGGTATTTATGTTTTTCCTCTGTGAGCGTAACTTACCTTTACCTTTGCCTTCTTATTAAGGTTATGCTTGCACGCATAGAGAGTTTAACTAAAGTAACCATATTGCCTGAATTCAGTAGACATTGTCGTTCTTTTCCTTCCACGAATATGCATTTTACTAATGTAGTCATTGCACAGTCACAGAATGCAGATTCTCAAAAGTTTACATCTATGTTGTCATATTTCAAGAGTTTTTTCCCAGCATAAGGTTCAGTCATTTGTACATTCTTATCTGCAATGCTGCTCTCTTCATTACACAAATTCTGTTTACATCCCTTTTTTTATTTCCAAATCTGTAACCACTTAGCTTAGTAACAAACATATTGCATTTGAAACTGCAGTAATAAATTTATCTGAGCTTTTGTGGTCACTTTGATATTACCACATTCTTATATTTAATGGCAATCTCTTCTAAATCTATCTATACTAAGCAACTTAATAATTTCTGATTTCTTATTAGTACCTAGTCCTAACCAGAGTTTAAAAATATGTTTAGAATCAAGCATTTAGGCTCCTACAGTCTTACGAATATTAAAAGTCCAGCTGTGAAATTTAATAGCTTTTATTTCAGGAGTGCTTTTTATATTTATAATAGAATATCCTGAAACTTCTGTTTCCATATATACTTTAAAGTCATCTCCAATCAGTTGTTGTAATGATAAATGGCAAAAAGCTGCTAAACGTCTTGTATATTGTACCCATATGTATACACTGTTATAGGCCTTTTAAGATTAATGTGTGATGCTTCCTTTTTAATAGGTATCCTGTACCATAAATCATTGTGAATTCTGAGCATTAGGCAGTCACTTATAAGATGCTAAAGTGTTAACATTGCTTACACTGAGATGGCATGCTATTTCTAAGAAATGCTACCTGTTTGCTGAAACTAATTCTGAATCCTAACATTTCTGACCTGACCTTCAAGGTAGACATTATGTATGTTGCAGCAACTTCTAACATGTAGTTAAGACTGAGATTTTCTTAATGAATGAAAACTGAAAAATACAGGGTCCTAAACTGTGATACATCACAACAAATAATTCAAAATGTTCACAATCAAATACTTTAACCAAAAATTTGTTTTACTTTGTAAAGTCCTTGCTTAACTGAATTTTGATTGTTTAGAACCCATCATAGACTTTTCAAAACCATTTTGTTTGCAGAAGATCTGTTTCTTTGATCTCAGCACTTGTTCAGATTAAAAAAAAAAAAAAAAAAAAAAAAAAAAAAACAATTTCATCTGCTTTTACTGTACTTGTGTTTCTACCTACTTCATTTTACTTTTGCATCATCTTAAAAATACTCAGTTGTATTTATTACTGCTTGGTGTAACTCATTCTAAGCCTTCTGGTTTAAACACTTGGGCTTCGGACCAGTTGTTTTGCACTGAGAGGGTTTGTGGTCTGCACTGTTGTGGCAGAACAGGTAGCTTACATCCTTCTAGGTTGGGAACTGCTGATTGAGGGCTCAGTGTCTGTTATTCTAAAAGTGTATTAATTCTGGTTTAAGCACTTGGGCTTTCAGGCCAGTTATTTTACATTAAGAGGGTTCGTGGTCTACACTCTTTGGGAGGAGAGGCTGGACTCTGCCCTTCTGAGCTGGGAATTTCTGGTTAAAGGTTTATAGTGCATGCATATCTGAAAAGCTTCTTACTGAAGTTGGTGCGCCTTGTTTGCTGTGGCATAGACTGGATTCGGGCCTGCTGGATCTAGCTTTGTTTGTGTAACTTGAGCACTAATCCAGACATTCCCTAAAGTATTCAATTGTATTTATTACTGCTTGGTTGTAACTTGATTAAAGTGTAGCTATCATTCTAAGTCTTTTGGATTAAGCACTTGGGCTTCAGACCAGTTGTTTTACATTAGAAAGGTTTGTGGCAAGCACTGTGGTGGCAGGACAGGAAGCTTTCATCCTTCTAAGTTGGGAACTGCTGATTGAGAGCCCAGTGTCCAAGTGTATTAGTTCTGGTTTAGGCATTTGGGCTTCAGGCCAGTTATTTTACATTAAGAAGGTTCGTGGTCTGCACTCTTGTGGGAGAAGAGGCTGGACTCTGCCCTTCTGAGCTGGGAATTTCTGGTTAAAGGTTTATAGTGCCTGAATATTTGAACTGTATCTTACTGAAATTGGTACACCTTGTTTGCTCTAGCATAGACTAGATCCAGGCCTGCTGAATCTAGCTTTGTTTATATGCTTGTTGTTTGTTTGCTTTTTATTTCCTGGAAGCTAATTCCACCTAATCTGTGACTTCTCAGCGCTTCTGTGGATCACTAGTGATATCTGTATTGCTTACTGTACTTATTTCCTTGTTTCACTTGAAAGAAAGTTACTGTTTGTCGTTTTTGCATTTAGTTACTTGTAACACGTTACACTCAAGTTACCTGGCACTTGCTCACTAAAGCAATTATATAAGTCAGCACTAAAAATTAAAAGCACTACACCCTCACTCCCCACTGGCCCTTGTTTTCAATTATTAAGGAATTCCCAATATTATTCTAGCATGTCCTAAGGTCAGTTGTCAAGCTCCACTCCGGTCCAGCTGGTGAATCTGGGAATCTTGAGGCAATGTTATAACTGCCTCATGTACACAGACAACCCTCTCCTCCTCCCACATAACACAAATACTTGCAAGAGATGCAGCTATTTAGCCAAACTGGAGGCTGAGCTCTCTCAACTCAGGACTGGCAAGACCAGACAGGAGGAGAAGGCAACTACACACACCACAAAACCAGCCTCACATAATGCTACCACACCACTGAATCAAACACATAAACACACAAAGACATACTCAAGGCTCTGAGTAAAAATTTACCTAAACAGCAGAGGCCTCCAAAGCAGACACCCAAACAACTGCTACCTCAAGACACCCCACAAGCAACACATAAACCACAAAAGCAGTGTGCAAAGCAGTCACAGCCCTTAAGGCCAAATACAACACCAAACATACTTGTCATAGGTGACTCCATAGTCAGACACACTGACGTCCCACTCACCAGGCTGAACAAGGAGAGGGTCACAGTAAGCTGCCTATCGGGCGCTAGAATCCATCACATAACACAAGCACTCGGGTCACTCCACGGCAAGTACAAATATGACACAGTCATTGTCCATGCTGGTGTGAACGACCTGAGACGTACCTCCCTGGACTACATGAAAAGAGACATAGAGGAGCTCTCTGATTATGTAGCCCAGGCAGGTATGACGCTAACCCTGAGCAGTATCCTTCCTTCACCAAGAATGATGCCACAATATAGAGACAAGATGATCAGCTTTAACAATTGGCTTAATGTCTGGTGTCATTCAAAGGGGATCCAGTGTCTGTCTGCCTGGGATGACATGCTTGACAAGCCATGCTGCAGGGACGGCTTGCACCTGTCACCCCTGGGATTCTGGATATTGGCTAAGGCTCTTGCCACCCCCATAGTGCCTTTTAGGCAAGGCTCAAATTCTAAACCTACCACCCTAGAAAACAAAAATGGGAAGAAACTGAGGGTAATGCTGCTCAATGCCAGAAGTCTAAATCTCAAAATGCACACACTCGAGGCCCTTCTCAGTATGGAGAACTTCGATGTCTGTGCTGTAACTGAAACCTGGTTCAAGGCTCCTGAGAGCACCCCGGCACTATTAGGTTTTACCTCATATCATGCGTTCCAGCCCCAAAACCCGAACCACACCACAAAAGGAGGGGGTGTATCCATATTCATAAAGGATACCCACACCTCCAGGTTGGTGGTAATGCACGAAGCTTTGGAAACCATCCAGGTGCAACTAACCATAGGCAAAACTGCTCTACTAATTGTAGCATGCTACAGGCCACCCTCTCAAACTCAGGAACCCCACACAGCCTTCCTGAAGATACTGGAGGGTATAAATGTATCTCCAAACACCATCATATTGGGTGACTTCAACTACCCGAATATAGACTGGGAACATTACTCAAGCCCTAACTTTCTAGCCCAATGGTTCCTGGAGTTCATAAATTCAAATGCCATGGAACAGCTAGTCACTGTTCCCATGAGAGGAGAAAATATACTAGATCTCATTATCACAAACATGGGGACAAAATGCTCCACACCGGAAGTATATCCCTCATTGGTGAGATCTGATCATAAACTAATCTCACTGGAAATCCACATCCCGCCCCACACCAAACAAAAAGACCACAGTGAAGAACTTCTCTAAAGCAAACTTCACACTACTCAAGACTGGTGTGGTATCCTTCAAGGCCCCTGAGCCAGTGGAAACCACAACCCAAGCTGTGGAAGCCCTTACAAATGCCTTCTATGAACACCTCCAGGACTGCATGGATCAGGCAATCCCAAATAAAACCAAGACTCTTTCCACAAAGGGCAAACGTCCAGTCTGGTGGACCCCAGCCATTAACAAACTTTACAATAAGAGGAGAAACCTATTACATGATAGAACAAAATCCATAAAAGGAAGTCACCCTGATCATTATTAGTAAAAAAATCTGAGCACTCATAAAATCAACTAAGGCCAATTTTGAGAGAAAAATTGCCATGGATTCAAAGGACAATCATAAGGCCTTTTTCAGCTATGTTAGGAACCTGGAACTCCCAGATATGCTCAGAATTAGTCCAAAATGATACAAAATCACTGAACCCACAGACATTGCCAACATACTGGCAGACAGGTTCAGTGCAAACTTCACCCCTCTCCCCTAAAGGAGAGATAACTATCCCAGCGAGTGTAGCCTCCCAGACATCTCAAATGCGCAGGTGAAAGCTGCTCTCTCTAAAGCTAAAAACACAGCATCAATGGGACCGGATGGTGTCCCCAGCTGTCTGCTACACGAGCTAAATGAGGAATTAAACCCGCACATAAGGCAGCTGTTTAATCTCAGCCTTACCACAGGATACGTGCCCAAGGAGTGGCGTCACGGCAACTGTGGTCCCACTCCACAAAGGCGGTGCCTCTACGGACCCTGGTAATTACCGCCCCATAAGCTTAACAAGTCTAGTCTGCAAAGCTATGGAGAGGATCATAATGGAGCTCATAAACAAAGATATAGGGGACTTGCAGACACTGGACCCGACCCAGTTTGGCTCAAGGGAAGATCATGCCTTTTGAACTTGGTCGACTTCTTCAAAACAGTCACCAAGGCCATAGATGAGGGAAAGGCAGTCCATACAGCCTACCTTGACCTTGCAAAGGCTTTCGACACAATACCCCACTCGGGTATTGTAGAAAAACTTACCAGCTTAAATGTAAACCCATATGTCACAAGATGGGTTGCAAACTGGCTTAAGGACAGAACCCACAGGGTTAGAGTTGCTGGCGCTATGTCAGACTCCAAACCGGTCACAAGTGGTGTCCCACAGGGCTCGGTCCTTGGCCCCCTATTGTTCGGCATCTACTTCTCAGAAGTACAGGCCAACATGGGAGGACTTTGGCTGACAAAGTTTGCAGGCGACTGCAAACTGGGCCATAGTGGAAAGTGCATCGGACACGGATATCCTTCAGAAGGGACTCACGGAAACAGATAGCTGGTGCCAGAGCCATGGCCTGAAGTTAAACGCCAGAAAATGTATAGTCATACCCTTCGGGAAAAACAAGGTAACCCCAAGCTACCATATAGGTGGCAATCCACTAAGCACAGAAGAGGTTATCAGGGACCTGGGGACCCAGGTTGACAGTGGCCTTTCTTTTGACACTCACATTGCTAAAGTGGTTAGAAAGACCTTCTACGTTGCCCACCCGATCATGAAGGGATTCACATCCAGATCTAGTGAGGTCATTGTTCCCCTGTACTCTTCACTTATCAGACCAATGATCGAGTACAATGCCCCATTCAGGATGTATCTCGCCCGACATCTGCAGCAATTGGAGAGACCCCAAAAGTTCCTCACCAAAAGGATAAAGGGACTCCAAAATCTGTCATATGCTGCCAGATTGAAGAAACTCCAGCTCTATTCAGTCGCATACCGTCTGCTCAGAGGTGACATGTGCCTGACATACAAGGCCATGTCCAACCCGGAATTAATGGACATGCTCCACCTCAAAAAATCCAATTCCACCAAAACCACTATAGCAAGCGACTTAAACCTTAGCACGGATATAAATAGGACATGCTGGAGGGATAGATTTATCATTCAGAGACTCCCTATGCTGTGGAATAGAGTCCCGGTACATGTGAGGCAGAGCACCTCACTGGCTCTGTTCAAGAGAAATCTTGACCTGTGGATGGGAGATCGTAGGTTTACCCCGGGAATCATCTGTGTGTCACTGCTGGACAGAGGCACAACAAACTAATGGGCACAGTATTTTTTCATATAAGGGGTGTCGTAAGCCACAAAAATTTGGGCTAGGCTTATAAATGCCTTAGGGCAGATAGCCTAGTATAAACCTATGAACCTATGATGTTGCTGTAAAATAAATAATGCCTACATTGAAGGTCATGTCAGAACTGTTAGGATTCAGAATTTTTTGTGCAGATGACTCCACACTCATTTTCACTTCTGACAACATGGCACACCTACAAAAAATCACTTAAGAAGCCATAATAGCCCATGACACATGATGTTGTAACTCACAAGCTCAACCCCCCCCCCAAATAAAATAAAACTACTACTTTTTGCTCCAAATCCTTCTTTCATAAAAAGCAACATTTAAAGTTCTCTCTCTTGATAATACAACCACTGAAGACACTTCACAGAGGAAATTACTAGGGATGATAGTGGATGATAATCTTAAATTTAACCTGCATATACAAAATTGCATAAGAAAAACTTATCAAACATTAGTGATGCTTTACAAAGCTAAAAAAAAAAAAACTACACTTGCCAATAATTATCTCTTCACACTTTTTTATAGCACTCCCATCCATACTAACCTCTAGGCATCACAAAAATCAAACCTTACTGCTATAACAAAGCTGATAAATTTGCAGCAAATATGCCATTCAGAATCCACCACTGTACAACACTAAAAAGCCTATACCGGATATAACTACCCCATCGACTAACATATACACAGCTTCTTACCACCTATAAAATTATCTCACATATATCTGCTTGCCCAACACTAAATACCATTTTACACAACTATGTTCCAGTCAGTCATTATGATCCAATGACCAAAATCTCCTGTCAGTTCACAAACCTATGAAGTCTACTGGGCATTGTCTATACTTGTACCATATTGCTAAGGCCTTTCACACCTTATCTGTATCCAACAGGTCACTACCATCCCTCCCAATCTTCAAAACCATTCTGGAAGTTTTCGTAGTCAAAATCTGACTCACTTCTTGATCAACACCAGGATAAACTATATCCCTAAAAGTGAACAAGTGCCTATTCTTACTTTGTACTTCCTTATTGTCCATGCTTCACTCACTTTCTTACTTCTTTCAATTTCTCTGCCCTGGCTTTCTGTCTAAATGTACCATAAGCTTGCTTCTCCTCTCACTTCATATTGCAATTTCTGTTTGCATTATACTTACTTACTTTTAATTTCTCTATAAACAAGCTAAAATGTCTCTGAATGTTAACATGTATCTATTCTTTATCAATGTTTTCATATTATGTCTAATTTGGTATAATTATTTAAACTGTAGATGCTTTTGTGTTATTTTTGAAGATTGCACAATTATTGTTCTTAAAAGTTTGTAATACTTTAGAGCTTTTCTCCCCAGGTGGCCACTGAAAATGAGTTTCTACCAAGTCAGACTTTCCCAGTAATCAAATGTCAATAAATAACTAATACATAAATAAATTCATGTAAATGTACTTCTGTGTGCGATGGTTAAGAGACTTGAGGTCATATTTTGTCCCTTTACATTAACAGAGGGCAAGGGTGTTACTTGTGAGTCAACAACTATTAAACTCAATAAGTACTTTTTGTGACACTAAGAAATACAAAATGTGAAAGTGCATGTTGGCACCGGCAAGTAATGTGTGAGGCTGAGGTAAAATGTAATGGCATAGCAAGTTCTATAAAAGGTGTATTTCTAGTTAGACTAAACAAATGTTTGAGAGTCAAAATGAAGCCTGGTAAATGTAGGAGGTGTGGCTTTTACCATAATGAGTCAGATAAGTGTGCTGAATTTGGCTCATTGTGTAAGAGGCTGAGACATTTTGCTGTCATCTGCAAAATAAAGTTGATTAAAGAGATTGCCTCTGAAACTGTAAATGAATCTAAAAATAATGTATTTATGGGTTCAATCAACAGTATGTTAGATGTAGAAGGTGAGTGGCAAGTTAAAATTCCAGTTCATAGAACAGTTGTGACTTTAAAGATTGATACTAGGGAAAAAGTTACTGTTTTATCAAATACTACATATAGAAAGTACTTGAAGGGTTCCCACTTTCTTGAAGCATGGGCTGAAATCCGTAGCTCTGCATGCCATCTTATGTGCATTGACAGATTTTTGAATAGAAGGCGCACATGTTTGAGTTTTGCATTTATGTGCCCGATATTCAGTATATAAATAATCTGCTCAACAGAGCTGTGGTATATTTGAGATGGGCTGAATTACCATTAAAAAATTAAGTCAGTGTAGATGTACTTAGTGAAGCTGTCTTGCTTGATTGTGAAGCAGAAAAGAGGAAATTAAGATGGAATGCTGTTTCATATGATTAACCACACCAAGAGGGTACCATTTCAAATTCAGTACAATGTGAAGGTTAGACAAGACATTATCTTTCTTGTAATCATGCTCATCTGGACTGCCATCAACATCTGGGGATGAACTTTGGTGAACCACAGGATTAAATTATATGCTTATAGTCAGCCTGCAGTGATCGCATTGACTAGTATGTATGTCAGAGCACACACAAGGATAAGGACATTAGTGTTGCATGCATTATCAATATACAACATTTCATTCATGGCTATTCATGTACTGGGCCAATGAAGTGACATTTCTGATTCTCTTTCCCATCAACAATCCCACATATTCAGAGTTCTGGCCCTGAGCACAGCCATTGTAGGATAAACCATCTCAGAGAAAGTGTGGAGGATTGGAGGATGGTGACTAGGAGGCCTAGTAAACGAATCATGTCCAACTGAAACCAGGGTCACCTACATCAGAGTAGTGAAAATGTTCATCTCTTTTGAAATGGGCTTCCACACACAAAGAGGTGGTGGGCATGGGTATGATAAAATACTTAGTGTCCAGGTGGGAAAAGAGGGAGGTGGCAGCCACAGTCAGGGGGCAACTAGCAGCCATTGGATAGGTGCTGAAAGGAGCACATCTACCAGATATAACTAAACATTGTGTGATGGAGAGGATGATGAATAGATGGGAAAGGATCAAGGGCAAGGCTAAAAATCCCAGAAACCCCCGAGAGAGACCATGCTGCCAGCATTATTAAAAGGATTGAGGAGCACAACTAGCTACAGGGATTTGCAGCCTGGCAAGTCTATTTTTATCACTTTATCACTAAACATTCAGAGTTGGGAAATTGATCATGTGGATCCTTAGCCATTACACTCATGGAGGACTTAACTGGGGCAATCTAGCTGTCATCAGATCAAACACATGCACATGATCAAAGACATTAAAGATGGACCAAACCGGAAAGGGACAGCAAGTAACAGTCAAAGTGATGAAGGATAAAGCACTCTGCCTGAGTACTTAGACCAAGAGCATACTGAAGCTGTCACACAACATGGCTCCTAAGGGGTTGGTATTCAAAGCTCTGGACAGGTGCCACATTTCTGGGTATCAGTCCCAAGTAGCTGTGAGAAGGGTGTTGGCTAGTCAAGGAACTGACATGTCATATTACTAGTGCCAATAATTTCAGATTGGCAGAGTCCACTATGTTGCTGAAAGGCTGAACTCAGTACACATTATCGAAAGAGTGGGTTGATACAAGTTGAAGTCTTTCATGATGTATGTATGATAAATAATACATATGTCATATAGTATATAAGGTGAGCCCTTTTGTTGAACCATGTCAAAAAAGGGGCAAATGGCATTAAAAAGAAAAGAAAAGAATGAAAAGCTGTTGAAAAGTGTCAAAATAATTATAATAAATGTAAAAAAGAAAGAAAAATGGTATGCCTTTGCAAAAACAGAAAAGAAAGATAGAGTCACAATTCACCAATGTTTGTTTCAATTTCTGCTGATCATCCCATATGCACTGGGCCATGAAGAGAACACAAGTTCTTGTACTAGAGTCACTCATGAGTGGCCTTGATCCTAAAAATTGGAGAGTGCACTAATGAGGACAGCAAGGGATAGTATGCAACCAGTGACTCCCAACAGAGTTGCAGGTGTGTCAGGAGTATAGCTGGCCATAGATAATTGCAATACATTTTGTGGGATTTATGTGTGATATAGAGGAGGAGACTGGCATCTATGATAATGAGAGGTCACCTGAAAATAAAAGCCATTTTGTGGGGGGTATGGACAGTGTGGCCTGAGATGCAAGACAGGATGGTTGATTGCCAGGCAGTCTGTTCCAGGGCTGTTGAAAGGACCAGAAGGTACATTAAAAGAAAGTGGCCATATAAGCACCAGTCTGCTCATGTTCAGGCATGATAATCTAGAGGGTAGAGATCCACTGTGATCCAGGCCACATGGGGTACATCTTCATGTTTCTGATCTGGGAATGGATCTTTTCAACTTGCATTTATCCCTTCTCATCCAGGAATAAGTATCTGACAGCATCCCACAATCTTGGCTAAAGGAATATTTACAGATGTATGATATGCAACCTATATTGATCGGCCACATTACAGTGACCAAAACAAACAGTGGCAGACCACTTTGCAGTTGAACCATGATAAAGGGCAAATTATTATTCCAGGGATAAAAATTCAAAAAGAATATTCAAGGGTGATTCTTTGTCACTGCTGCTGTTTTGTATTGCCCTTAATCCATGAAGCTGTTTACTTAAAAGTTAAAAACAAAAAATGAACAGCAGGCACATACTCATGGAGCATTTATTGGTACAGATAAAAAATAAAAATAGTTATTATTTTATTTTACATTTTACATTTGTTTACCAGGAAAGTCTGACTGGACACATGTCCTTTTTCAGTGGAGGCTTGGGGAGAAAAGCTCCACACTGAACATATGAAATACAATATAACAATAGTATACATCTGTAAAAAAATTAAATTAAAATACTAGCTTAGACACAGTTTGGACAAGCAGCTATATATGAGTCTAGATAATACATGATAAGTTTTAACAAATCAATAGGAATCAGAGGGTTATACAATAAGCAGAGAAAGATTACAACATTATACATTTCTGTGCAAATAAATAGAGACCAATATGATGTTACACCAAATCTTCTTCTTCTATCAGCTTTTCCCGGTTAGGGGTCGCCACAGCGGATCACCTTGTCCGCACATTGAATGGCAGTGGAGTTTTACAGTGTCGAGTTGCCAGCCCGGCGCCCAACCTTCCACAGAAGGCACACTCACACGCACACCTAGGGCCAATTTAGAGTGTCCAATCCACCTGCAGCATGTCTTTGGGATGTGGGAGGAAACCGGAGCACCCGGAGGAAACCCACACGACCACAGGGAGGACATGCAGACTCCGCACAGAAGGCACCCCAGCCAAGGATCGAACCGGAGAACCTCTTGCTGTGAGGTGGCAATGCTAACCACTGCACCACCGTGGCCACCCATGATATTACACCAGATATTACAAAGAAATTGAAATGTGCAGGCTTAATATGTCATCAGTTCTACAGTGGAAAAGTACTGCGTAATGTTACTATGCAGAGAGGCATAGGTAATAGAATAACCAGAGGGAGATGGTTTAGTCAATACGTGAAGTAAAGGTTATAGAATAATCAGAGGGAGAGATTAGTATGGAGCAGAGCAAGGACACAGCCATTTATTGAATAAGTGGGCTTTTAGCATTGATTTAAACCGGGCTAGTGATGTAACAGTTGTAATGTTTTCTGGTAGTAAATTCCAGATTTTTCCTGTGTAATTTGAGACGAGGGAATCTCCTGCTTGATTTTTGGTTGTAATCATTTTTATGTGGTAGGGCTGGTGTTTTTGTCCACTGAATAATAGACTTCCTCAGATAAATAACATACAAAATGAATGGATTATATAAGTACCCTACTTAACCACGTGATACTCCCAATTGAATTTTAAAGGCATAGCATGAACAACTGAGGTGGTCATTGGACTATAATTCTCGAACAAAGAGAATTGGAGTGGTAGCTTTATCTTAATGATTCAGTGTCTCCTGGATTTAATGATATTGTTAGTATCTGTACTTTGCTTAAAATGAGTATGTTTGAAAGGTAGTGCTATTTATATATTATATTTTATTTTTATTTTTATATGGAGATTTGTTCATATATGCAATAGTATTTGTGCTTGTCATTACTTATATTGTATATATTTTTTTCATCAGTGCTTCCTCAATTGTTTATACTAGGCCTTTAAAATTCATTTGGTAGTATCATGTGATTAAGTAGGCACTTATATAACCCATTTAATTTGCGTGGAATTTATCTGAAGAAGTCTATTATTCAATGGACAAAAGCGCTAATTTTTATATTTTTATCTGTACCAATAAATGCCCCCATGAGAATGTACCTGCTGTTTGTTTTTTTTATCAGTTTCAATAGTTTTTGATTTGTACTTAAAACTTAGTCTACGGTTACAATTTGGCTTTCAGAAGCCAAACTTATTTCGAAGAATCTCGTCTACTTTTTGTGGATGATTTATAACTGTATATTTCATCACATCAGGAGATGAAAGCACGACTATAAATATATAAAACTTTCTCAAATGATAAAAGAATGACATTTGGTCTTGATAAGTGAAAAAAACAACATTTAAACAGGAAGCTGCAGCACCAAGAAAACATCAGCCTGAGGCAGGAATGTGATTTAAAGTATCTTGTACAATAGTGAGTGTATAAACATTTGGAAATATATGAAGCATCGGCAATAAAACTCAACTGATGAAAATAAAGCTCACTTAGAAATACCTCAGAAGACTATAATATTGAAAACTGTCTCAATATCTAGGAATAAAATTTAAGCTGTAAATCAGTTTCCTCTTCCTGTTCTATCAGTTTTGGTGTGACTGACTGTCCCCAAAAAGTTTTGGCTCAATTGGACAAGAAAACAAAAAAAAATGTGTAATGCTTATCAAATGATATATAAAAAGAAGTGTATACCAAGATTATATATTCTGTACTCTAAAGGAGGTATGGGCATCCTCAAAACTGATTTCATGCATAGATCTGTAGCCGTGGGAGTATAAGCATATCTGCTGACATCACATATTCAAATAGCATGAACATTTTAAAACACAAGGAGAAGTCTATGATGCCAAAAAAGAAAGAATATAAGGAAAAGAATCAGGCAAGATGGAAAGAAAATTGAAAAATCCACAAATATAGTGGCAAGTACAGAAATCTCCTAGAAAAACTTCATGTTGACCAAGATTTGCTGTAACAATGGTTAAGGAGAGGGGAACTGAAACCAAAAAACGAAAGGCTAGTAATGGCAATCCATGATAGTGTACTATGTACACAGTGACTGACAAAGTCTATTGAAAAGGAGAGATGAACAGACAAATTCAGGTTCTGTAATATAGAACTGAAAACAGTCACACATTTTGCTGCTGGGTGTGATACCTTCTTAGCCGGGGCTTGTATACTGAAAGGCACAATAACGAGACAAGACTGCTGCATTGGGGATTGTGTAAACACTACTATATTGAAGTAGCTGAAACATAAGCCACAATGTTTTATAAAGAAGGATAAGGTTTATATCACATAGGCTCACCTATTACCACTAGTTTAAAAAATATATGTGAGAAAACTAAATATAGTAGTCCAGGAAAAACAACAAAAGTAGCACTGATCATTGAAATTGCTACACTCACTGATTTTAATGTCTTAAGTACAGAGAGACACAAAGTCATAAAATACTAGGATTTGCAAGTAGAAATGAGATCAATGTGGAAAAACAGATATCCAGACAGTTCCAACAGTAGTAGGTGCGATACATCTAATACAAAATAATTTACAGTCGTACCTTGATATGCTTGCTACCGATACATGTAACACCATATGAATTATAGTAGGAGACAGTTCTGGGCATATTGTGTGTGTTGAGAAGGGCATTCTTGGATGACATCAAAGACTGAAACAATACTAATTTCATACCCTGACTTAGAAATGGGGTTCAATCCCATCATGGTATTAGAAACCCAAAGCACTCAGAGAAATTAAACTGAGTTAGCTGAGTATGTGTTACAAAAAGGCAGTTGAGTTACAGCATAGGATGACAGATCATCAGCTGATCATGGGTCTGGGAGGGGCTGGGCATAACAGTCCCCCTTTTCCCATACTTTAGTTTTTCTTCCATCCTTTTGGGGGTGGGACATGCTTACAGCCCCAGTGGAAGTCATGAGAACTTCTGGATGACCAGGGAATATACATGTCACCAGAATGGTTAGGGTTTGATGCCAAGGTGAGCAAGCCAGTAACAGCATACTCTGATAAGGTTCTGCTTTTCCATGGTAGACAGGAGATAAGGCCCTGGTTGGTGGAAGTCCCTGAGATCCAGGCACAGACGGGGCTGTTGCTTGAAATGTCATTAGTGGAATATAATTACATATATTAAAGATAAAATACAGGATGTGTTGTTTGTTGCTTTATGAAGCTGTGTGGGTCACAACAAACAAAATAATGGGTTATTTATAGTATGCAGGTGGGATGGTAGGGGACAACAAATTTTCAGCCCATACCACAGTACCTTGTGGATCACTGAGACCTGTGACAGATGCTGGACTCCTCTGTCACACAGTCTGAATCATTTGTACTGAACAACAAGGGCAGTACACATCCTTGGTACTTAAACAACAGGAATAGAATATACACTTGAGGAACAGCCGAGCAGTTTTAAACCCAAAATAGCCATAATATAACAGTAATGATTGATGGGGGGAGGTGATTTCTATGGGATTTTATTTTTCTTCTAGTTAGAACAGTTAGTCAATAATACCTCACCATAGGAATTAAGCCTACAAGTAAGGAGTTAGTCTCATATTAACCACACTGCCCCTGCTATGGATTCCTGCTTAAATTATTCTTATTCATCAGTATCATGGCTTATTATAGAAAAACATACAAATATCAGCAGTATCTACGCTACATTTGAGAGAAGAGCAAACAAAATGTAGTATGTGCTAAACTCTTCTGCAGAGAAGTAATAGGCACCATCTGGTGTCAATAAAACCATGCCTTGGAAAAATATGTGTTGTCTGACAACTATCCATTAGACTGAAGTAATGTTCATCATTGAATGGAAATTCCACATATCATTTCTGGCTCTCAGAGAAATTCTGTGGTGCACGAGAAATGCATTGCAACCTTCAGAATATCATCCTAATGTCCTAACTATTTGAATTAAGGGCTTTTGCAGCTTTTAGTCTAAATCTTCCAAGATGTAACTTTCTTGCTCAGATGTTACATATTGCATACCTATGTTCAACCAGTCACAGATTAATTGCAAACTGTGTGTGTGTGTGTGTGTGTGTGTGTGTGTGTGTGTGTGTGTGTGTGTGTGTGTGTGTGTGTGTGCGCGTGCATGTGTGTGTCTTCATGCATTGTGAGTTTGATACATCTGCCCACAGCTGTGGATGTCCCCTTTGTTCTTGCACACTGGCATGAGTATGTTTATTCTCCAGTGATTTGGGATACGTTATTCTCTCCACACTGCTATGAGAACCCTCAGGAGCCATTTCTTTCCTATCTCACCCAGCATCTTTATTATATCTACTATGACCTCTTCTGAGCCTGCTGCTTTCCCTGACTTCATTTTTACTTCAGTGCTATTCTTACTTCTTCTGGGGTGAGCTCCTCTTCTTCTCTCATTGTAGGCTGTACAGCTTCTATGGGATTTTCTTCTTTTAGAAGCTGCTGGAAGTATTCCTTCCATCTACCTTTGATGTCCTGTGGGCGGGTGAGCAGTTTGTCGCATCCGTTATGAAAGGTGTCTGACTATCTTTTTTATCTTTCTATCTTTGCCTTGTGACCTGATATAGTTTCTTTGTTTCACCTACTGGGTCACTTTCCAGAAGCTGGTAGAGTGCCTCTAATGCTTTATTCTTATTTCTTCCCAGTCTGGTCCATCATTTCTATCTCCCACTTTTTCCTGCACTCCTTTCTTTTGAAGACTTACTGGACTCCATTTCACCACCAGCTTTCCTTATGTACCTTATTTCCATATCAGACTCTGCCACATATCTGTTCTGTAGTGCACACACATGCTGTTTTGAAGACTTGCTGGACTCCATTTCACCACCAGCTTTCCTTATGTACCTTATTTCCATATCAGGCTCTGCCACATATTTGTTCTGTAGTGCGCGCACATGCTGTTTGGAGGTGCTGCCATTCTTCACCTCCACTTATTTCCTCCTCTTCTCGGGGCTAAAGCCTGAATAACTCCTTGAACTGTTGTACTTTCTCTCCAATCTCCATTGAGCTTAGAATCTTCTCTGACCATTGCTTGCAGCTGATTTTGACAGCCAGTGGTTTATGCTTTTGGCCAACTGTTTCACTTGGGATGACTTTGCAATCACTGATTCTATGCCAGTGCCCTTTCTTTACTAGATGGAAATCCAACTGAGTTGCATGTTGGCCACTCTTGTATGTGATCTTGTGACTGTCTCTCTTTCTGAACCATGTGTTGGCTACTATTAAGCCACTTGCCAGATAGAAGTCTAGAATGACCTGTCTTTTTTTATTCCTGTTGCCCCACCCATGTGGACCCAGACAGTCCTCATATCCTATTCTGTCTGTCCTGATATGTGCATTCAAGTCACCCATTATCAACACCAATTCATGTTATCCTGCTTTGTCTAGTAGGTCCTGTGCCCTCACTATCACAATTATGGGCTGGGATTATGAATACTGTCCTATCATTACAATGGAGTCTGATGTCATGAGTCTGTCACTAATTCTAATGACATCCCTCACTATCTGTCACCACCACCCAACACCATTTTTAGCCTATCCTCCTCCTGAGTAGTAGAGTCTGGATCCCAAGCCAAGTTGCTTTGCTGCACTGCTGCACTGCCCTTCCATCTGGATGATCTCAGGTAACCCAGGCTGGGCAACTGGACACTGGCCAGCCACATCACTCCAGGACTGCTGGGCTTTATGACAAGCACACACTGGTTAATAGGGGCCCTCCTACCCTTAGTATGGGTCCCTGGTGCAGGTTGGAGTAGGCCAGGCCATCAAACCACTTATCACCAGTAACTACCCATGCCCATTTTGGCAACATTAGCTGTCATAACCAAATCACCAAGAACTATATTTTACACCATTGAGTGGATAGCCATTCCATGGTGTGAAGTCTGTGATCCATGTTCTCCTATCTTAAGAATACTGCACACCACAGTAGATGTCCAAAGCAGTTGTTCTGTAAAACTCTTCCCCCTATAGGGGGCCATGTAGAGTCTGTGCTGCTGCTCACAGCTCCATTCATTGACAAGTTTGATATGGAAAAATTCAGCATGTTTTTCAGAGGTGGGAACCCACAGAGACTCAGGGAGAACATGCAAACTCCAAACAGATATTGGCTGGAGGTCATGATCGAACCTTCTACCCTGTATATGGGAAGTGAAGACCTTAACCATTATGCCAACTTAAAAATATTGCTCAGTGAAAGCTAACATCTCATCATAGTGTAATCTCAGAAATAATGAGTTTTCTATTATTTTTTCACATTTATTTATTTCTCATCTAAAGTGGTAATAATGAGGGACCACTGGCATACAGCAACTAGTACCCTTGCTGAGCTCACTGTCCATGCAATAATAATTAGTCATGGTCTCAGTTCTAGTGACATCATTACATCTGATGTTAGAGCTGGTGATGTGTGTTGCTGATGGAATGGCAGGTGAGGGGAAACAGTTATAAATGCATTTTGATTTAAAAAGGCCATTCAGAAATTCATGACATTGTGTTATTTTAACATGAACTACTTTATTTTCTGGCAAATGCAGGGCAATTGAGGGGTATGGTAATCAGTTGGGTGTGAGATACTGAAGTGTTAACATTGTTTATGCTGAGCAGCCATGTTGTTTGCAACTGAATATATCTATTTGCTGAAACTAATGCTAAATCGTAGCACTTATGACTTGTTCCTCAAAGCAGACAGTATGTATTTCATTGTAACTTCTGACATCTATAAAGAGGACTTTTGACAATTTATTTTGTTCAAGGCCTCTTTTGTAACATCACAACTATGGTAGGTCCCCAGTCTGGTGTTCCCTTCATCTTTATATTAGGGGCAAAACAATGACACCAACAACTCTTCTCATTTGAAATGTGTAGAAAAGCACTTGCTACAAATGTAACAAACAGCTTGTTATACCCAGTTCCACAAATGAAGTACAGAAGCATTTCAGCCCCAAATGAAAGTGTACTATTGGCATTCATTTCTGAATGTGGGTACTGCTCTGATGCCCACTTGATATCATTTCTGAATGTGGGTACTGCTCTGATGCCCACTTGATATCATTTCTGAATGTGGGTACTGCTCTAATGCCCAAGTGATATAATTTCTAAATGTGGGTACTGCTCTGATGCCCACTTGATATCATTTCTGAATGTGGGTACTGGTCTGATGCCCACTTGATATCATTTCTGAATGTGGGTGCTATTCCAGTACCCAATTGATATCTGCTGATTGCACTCCCTTACATTCTACACCAGTTGTGGTCAGCATGTTTGCCCCATTCTGCCTAGACCTCTGTGTAACACTATGTTCAAAAGTAAGAAGGTCAGAATGACTCAGTATCATCTTCACTGAACAGCTCCATTAAGGGTTTTAAAATGGCATTTATGACTCACTAATGCACTGATAGTAAGTTTCACTTGCTCTTGGAAGACCACTTGCTTCTGTAAAATTACTAAATGCTAGTCTGCAGCAATCCCGCTCTGCACCAGGTTTTCAATCAACTTTCCCATGATTTACTTTGGTTTTGCAAGCACTTTAGTAGAACATAGACAAAAGACTGCATTTAGTAACTTTAGTCTAATGGGCAGGGGCTCATATTGCACTCCTTGGGATAGCTGCAGTTCATTCACTATAGTCTTCAAATGTAATTTCTCAGCACATGAGAAAATGGTACTAGGAAGCTTCAAGCTTCTTTTTCAAGTCTCTTAGCTTTAGTTGTACTTTACTGAAAACAGTCACCTGCTGCTTACTTCTATTTGCTGTATGCTTTTAGCATGTTTACTTCTTTCTTCTGTAAGCTATTAGCAAAAATAGCAAAACACCCTCCTGTAGTATGTGTTAAGTACATACATATCGGGGTGCATAATACCACTGCTTTTGTGCACATTCTGCCAGAGCTTAGAAAATCCTTCCTTTTACACAAAAACAAATTACGTAATTGGTCTCAAAACAACCCATTAACTCAACATAAATGCATTTCTCCTCTAGCTCATACATAACATTGCTTGACTGTTTTCAAAAAAAAAAAACATTTGCTATCTAATATTTGCATCAGATAATAATGTTTAAAAGTTAGATTCATTTTTTTTCAATGTATGCATCATGTAAAGCATTCAGTACTCTAAAATTATATCTGTGTATCTAGATCTACATCTATGTTAGGGCGGCACAGTAGTGCAGCGGTTAATGTTGTCATCTCACAGCAAGAGGTTCTCCGGTTCGATTCTCAGCTGGGGTGCCTTCTGTGTGGAGTTTGCATGTTCTCCCTGTGTTCGTGTGGGTTTCCTCTGGGTACTCCAGTTTCCTCCCACATTCCAAAGACATGCATCTGGAGCATTTCTCCCTGGGCCTCCGCTGAAAACAGGCTCTGTGGAACCTAGTCAGACATTCCCAGTCAACAAATGTTAAATAAATATTGATATAGATATGTGTGTAATATATTTGCAAAAACACCAAATATCCACAGGTGAACACTGTAGACTCATAAAAATGCTGCCAGGCAGTAAAACTAAAAGTTCAAAATGTAATTGAGTGATTTTGTACTGGTAATCCAGAACTTCATCAGAATAAAAATACACACCTACAACAAGCCTTAAATAATACTTCCAATCACTTAACCATTAATTGGTATGCAATTAATTTAAAGGTACATAGAGCTGAAGTGGATGTGTTACACAACTGAAAACATATGTATTCAAAAAAAACTTTTAAAAATGTTGTTACTATAAAACCAGTACACTTTTCTATATACATAAAAAGTCAACTCACAAATAAAAAAAATCGCATAAAACATGTATACCAATACATAAATTACTATGAAACCCTATCCATTGTAATGTATAACCTTTATTGCTCCCAATGGACAACTAAATATTTCTAATGAAGGGTATTCACCCTATATTTAAGAACAGGACCAAGGTTAACACGGTCATTTGGACCGGGGGGGGGGGGGCACTGTGTTTAATCTCAGTTGCCAATACAACTCTCTCATAGCAATGGGGTTTTCCCAATTCCCCCCTCACATCGTTTTAACTAAGTCAAACCAAACTGAAATTTGTTATAGTTAAGACAAATTAATGTATGCTTATACAATGGATTATTACTATTTTTCTGTTGGATATCATATAAATGTTCTTACACTCTTTTACGAAAAACTCCCTCTGTCATACCCACATAAAAAAAAAAATAACAATTTTGACAAATAGCAATATATATTAAACCTTTATTATTGCAATCTCCTGTATCCACATGTTCATATTGTGAAGGGTTCCCTACAGTCAGCTGTTGTTTAGCTAAAATATAGGGACAATATTTTTATATTTATACACACACACACGTATGTGCATTTATATACATATAGCTACCTAGATAGATAGATACATAGATAGATAGATAGATAGATAGATAGATAGATAGATAGATAGATAGATAGATAGATATGGATATAGATATAGGGATCTACTTCTAAAGCTCGAAGTTTCAAAACTTTGAACTTCAAATGGCTAAGACCAGAAGACTGAAGTTTTAAAACTTTGAAAACAAAATAAAAAATAAATAAAAACAAAAACCCCAAGTTTTTTTTACGTTTTTGCAGTGGGGCAAGTCCCCCTGCACACCCACATCTCCCTGCTAAATAAATATACCAACTCCAAGATTGCACTACAGGGAAGAAAATGTTAACTATCCCGTTCCGTGCTGTACGGCAATCTCCATTCAAAACGTTCGCAGTTTCAAAACTTCGATCTTTTGGTCATCACTCATTAGACCCATTATAGAGTACAATGCCCCTTTTGGTATGTACCTCACAAGACATCTACAACAACTGGAAAGGCCACAGAAATACCTCACAAAGAGCATTACTAGCCTCAAACAGATGCCCTACGCAGACCATCTAAAAAATCTCCAGCTTTACTCCATTGCATATCGTCTACTCAGAGGCGATCTCTGCCTAACATACAAAGCTATGTCAAACCCAGAGCTGTTGGACATGCTCCACTTAAAGAAATCCCAATCCCACTGAGCTACATGCTCTAGGGACCTAAATCTTTTCACCACAATAAGCAGAACATGCTGGAGGGATAGATTCTATGTCAAACAGAGCTCCTCATTGGCACTCTTCAAGAAAGATCTTGATGATTGGATGTGAAATAGGAAAATCACCCAAGGGATCACTTCTGTGGCTCTGCTCGACAGGGGCACAGGAAAATAATTTTCTTGGGTGGCGAAAGCCAGGGTACATTTTTGGCTAGGCTTATATAGGCCCTAGGGCCAATAGCCTAGTACCTACCTATGAACACACACACACACACACACACACACACACACACACACACACACGCACAAGCACACGCACACGCACACGCACACACATACACACACACACGCGTCCTACAAAAAATGTAGATTTATGTTTTTACATTTTATTTACATATTTAGATGATTGAAACAAAAAAATAAGTCCCCAGTGCAAACTAATGACAAACTGACTTCTTTTTCTGCTGGCTTTTCCCGGTTAGGGGTCACCACAGCAGATCATCTGTCTGCTCATGATGATTGGCAGTGGAGTTTTATGGTGTTGAGTTGCCAGCCCGGTGCCCAAACTTCCACAGAAGACACACACACATGCACACACTCGGGCCAATTTAGAGTGTCCAATCCACCTACTGCATGTCTTTGGAATGTGGGAGGAAACCAGAGCATCCGGAGGAAACCCACGTGACCACAGGGAGGACATGCAGACTCCACACAGAAGGCACCCCAGCCGAGAATTGAACTGGAGAACTTCTTGCTGTGAGGCAGCAATGCTAACCGCTGCACCACCTTAGCCACCTGACAATTCTGTAAAAACGCTGCTTGAGGTATATTATTATCTAATTAGTGAGACAATAAACAATAAAGCTGTACACCTGTGAGTGGAATGCTGTTAAGTCCTCTGTTTTGTTTTTACAGTAGTTATTTTTGTAACAGATTATATTTTACGTGCAGGTTTATGAATAACTGAGAAACTTTTAATTTGTCCACAAACTGTATAAAATTTCTCTAAATATTCAGTGATTGTCATATACCTTGTATCGATTCCTAACCACTGCTTTTATGTTATGTCTAATTCGTTATACTTATTTAAACTGCAGATGGTTTTGATTTATTTTTGAAGATTGTAAAATTGTTGTTCTTAAAATATTTTGTAATAATTTGAAATATTTCTCCCCAAGCCAATACTGAAAATGGGCTTCTACTCAGTCACACTTTCCTGGTAATCAAATGTCAATAAATAAATAAATAAATCTGGTGAAAGAATTCACATTATGTTTTATTGGATGCAATAGTTTTGCAAAGTACAAACGTACATACCAACATTTTCCCCTTATTTATTGCTATTAATAATTAAATTCATTTTATCCTTATTTTCTCAGGTTCATGCCATTTTCTACATTATTATTTTTTTAACAAAAGCTGTATGTGTGTATATGTATATATAATTGTCTAAGGAAAGTCAAACTTTGTTATATATCATAAAAGAAAGGCTAGAGTAATCTTTGACACAGCAAATCATGCAAGGACTTTGTGATAAAATAAACTACCATTGTGGATAAATGAAATACGTTAACTATAATTCCCCAAATACAGTTCTTAAGTATTAAAGTTGAGAAAGAGAGATGTAAATTGTATCTCACATTTCTAAGACACCACATTCTCTAAACAAACAATGCGATGGAAGATTTTATTTTCTTTTTTGTAAGCTGCTGTAAATGCCAAACCATATGATTCAAAGTGATTTACTCTGTCAAAAACATATGATTTCAGATATGTTTTCTCATAGTGTTTTATACTGCATATAGTCATCTGGAAATAATTCATACCAATGAAACAAATTATGCAACCTATGAAAAATGCATGCATGGTTCACTTTCTGTCATACGAGCAGGAATATGACAGTTCGTAACCAAAAAGACATGACATATATGCATAACTTAATTCCATTGAAGCAAACAGTTGTGGTGAAATCGCATGTTTGATATATTCTTGTGTACCAACTGCAGCTTCTTGCTAAAATTATTTCTGTCTGCATACATATTCCATAATATATGCTTCAGACATCTGAATAACTGTGTGTTTCAGACAAGAAAACGTTTTTTTATATCATTTCTAGTTAAAAATAAACATACAAATTATGACACAACTAATAGGATTTATGTATCAATACCAGATTTCAGCAGCTGAGGCAGGTATTAATAATAAAACTGTAATATATGATGTATGTTCTTGCATTGAATTTGAAAACAGGCAGATAGGAAGCATAACCATATACCACTATAGGGTAATAAGTTAAAATGCACAGAAAAAAGGGTATACAAATAACTGTTTAGTGACACAAAAATGAAAAAAGTGCAATGTAATCAGTGCATAATGGCATAGAAATAAGGATCAGGGAAAGGAGACAATGATACCCATATGCTTGTGATGAAGTAACCATGATACTCAGGTGCTTGTGACTAAGTAACCATGATACTCAGGTGCTTGTGACTAAGTAACCATGATACCCATATGCTTGTGACTAAGTAACCTTGACACCCATATGCTTGTGACTAAGTAATATTGATACCCATATGCTTATGACTAAGTAACCATGATACTCAGGTGCTTGTGACAAAGTAGCCTTGATACTCATATGTTTGTGACTAAGTAACCATGATACTCAGGTGCCTGTGACTAAGTAACCTTGATACCCATATGCTTGTGACTAAGTAACCATGATACTCAGGTGCTTGTGACTAAGTAACCTTGATACCCATATGCTTGTGACTAAGTAACCATGATACTCAGGTGCTTGTGACTATGTAACCTTGATAACCATATGCTTGTGACTAAGTAACCATGATACTCAGGTGCTTGTGACTAAGTAACCATGATACTCAGGTGCTTGTGACTAAGGAACCATGATACTTAGGTGCTTGTGACAAAGTAACCATGATACTCAGGTGCTTGTGACTAAGTAACCATGATACTCATGTGCTTGTGACTAAGTAACCATGATACTCAGGTGCTTGTGACTAAGTATCCTTGACACCCATATGCTTGTGACTAAGTAACCATGATACTCAGGTGCTTGTGACTAAGTAACCTTAATACCCATATGCTTGTGACTAAGTAACCATGATACTCAGGTGCTTGTGACTAAGTAACCATGATACTCAGGTGCTTGTGACTAAGTAACATTGATACCCATATGCTTGTGACTAAGTAACCATGATACTCAGGTGCTTGTGACTAAGTAACCATGATACTCAGGTGCTTGTGACTAAGTAACCTTGATACCCATATGCTTGTGACTAAGTAACCATGATACTCAGGTGCTTATGACTAAGTATCCATGATGCTCGGGTGCTTGTGACTAAGTAACCGTGATACTCAGGTGCTTGTGAGTAAGTAACCGTGATACTCAGGTGCTTGTGGCTAAATATCAAGGTAAAAAGCATGTTTGTAGTGCTGCATGGGTGAATATGCTTGGGGCAGCAGTTGTAGCTGTTATTCAGCATTGTTTACTTGCATGGCTGCTATTTTCCCACAGCCCCTTTTCAGGGGGGAATTCCCATATTCATTGTTGCCTGATAATAACAGGGAAGCGTAATAGTTTTATGAAGCAGACAGCTGAGTGTGAGACTACGGTAGCAGATGTTAGATGATGGGATAGTAACTGAAAAAGAGCCAGAAGCACTCAACAGTCAACAGTTGTAATAACTGGACAGGAAGAGGTCAAACAATTGCAGTGATACATTATGGACTAAAATCATTGAAAAAGCAGAGAAAAACACTGACTTGCCTGGTGAGAAACATACTACTTTACATGGATAACTCTGTTTCAAATGTAATCCTGTTGCTGGTGCAGACTCACAAGAGAGTGGTGTGCCCTCTAAAGAACAGGATGGATTAACTAAATGCCAGGGATTAGCCATCTACTTTGCCGATGCTGTTCAAAGGACGATACATCAATCCACTGAATCTCAGCTGAATGCCTCCTCTGAGTTGGTACAACATCATTTTTTTTTTGCAGTTTCATTATTTAAAACAGAATTTCCCATTGACAAGTATGTGTGTGTGTGTGTGTGTGTGTGTGTGTGTGTGTGTGTGTGTGTGTGTGTGTGTGTGTGTGTGTGTGTAGGCATCATAGCACTTTGGGGAATTTCTGTTCTTCAGGTATGAGTTTTGGTACATTTTTTCACAGAGACTATTATTTATGTTTGGAAGCAGTGACAGCTTTATAGATGGTTTTGTATTTTTACATGAAAAACATTATGAACCATGGTCACTTTTTCCCATTTATGACTTAATCATAATAACAGATGTAAAATACAAATATGGACAAGAGACATGTTTCTAAATGAAACTGACATGACTGAAGAACTGAGAAAACTTTTTGACACATCCCATTTTCTCTTCAAGAATAAAGTCTAACTAGAAATATAAACTGGAGATGGAAGGTTAGTACAGTTGTGTAAGTAAACTTACTACAACAGTAGATGCATAAATTATCACTGGTGCAGTAGCCTTAGCTATATGGGTTATTTCCTGCCAAGGATATAACAGGTGTCCACCTCCAAAGCTTTAGGGCACCTCCCATGTGCCCAAAACTGTCAGTCAGCTTGAGTTGAGCTGACTAAAAAGATTGGTTTGGGTACCAAACCCTTCAGAGCTTTCATCTTAACAGAGAGAGAAATAGAGAGAAATGTAGGCTGAGCTCTGAAAGTGCAATGCTAGAAACAACAACAAAAAAAAGTTTTCACACCCTGGCATAAACAACACATGAAAAAACAAGGAGGATGGAGGCAGGGATCGGCTATTGCATCAGTGATTATTCAAACATCCAATGTTAAATGGTGAGTTTACTTACATAACTGTACAATAATCATATTGGTTACTGCACTAACCTTAGTTATATCGGTAAATTACTCCAGCTTACTACATTTGGGAAATGGAAGGGGTAGGGTTCAGGAGCCCCTGGAGAAAGGTCCTAGGAAAACCTAATCTAGATTTAGAGAAGGAATAAGGCTTACAATGTCTTAGAAATATATGTGAAGAGGACCAAGCTTTTGCTTCTATATAACTTCTAGAATCCAACCCTTTCCAAAAAGCCATAGATGAAATCATGGTCCCGGCAGAGTGGGCCTTGACTCTGCCTGGAATTGTTTTGTCATGGTGAGTATAACAAAAGGTAATAGCCTAAGACAACCATCTGGAAATAGTCTATTTTGACACAGATTATCCCTTCTTCTTAACTTTACAAGAAATAAGCAACTGATAGAAAGACCTGAAATATTTAGTTCTGTCAAAATAGTACCTGAGTTGTTTATGGACATCCATGGTATGGAATATCCTTCCTTCTTCATTTTTAGGTTCAGGAAAGAAAATGAAGAGAAGGCACGTTTGGATTGATAACGTGGCTTAAAGTAAATTCAGATAACACTTCAGCCATAAAAAAGGTTATGCTCTCAAAGAAACCTTGTCTCTGTGGAAAATGAGGTAGGGCTGACTCCCATATGAGCTTGCAGCTCAGATACTCTTTTTGCAAAGGTCTGAGCAACCTGCAAAACAGTTTTCCATGTTAAGAACCTCAAGTCATCCAGATTAACTGGTTCAGATGGAACAAGTGTGACTTTCTCAAATACAAAATTAAGATCCCAATGACTGGCCATCAGTTTTCTTGGAGGTCTCTAATACAAAACTCCTTCCAAACACATTTTGACATGAGAATGCATTGAAAGAGGATGATCTGTGGGAAGACATGCTGAAATGGATGATAAATGAACCTTAATGGAGGAGTAAGAAATGTCAAAGGATAGTTACTCACACACATATTGTTAAACCAGAGAACAACTAGCACTGAATGAATGGTGGTTATGCTGTTGGCACCAAACAGACAACCTATTCCATTTGTTAATATGTGATTTTCTAATAGTAGACTTTTTTGCCTGCTTTAGTACTTCCAGCATGTCCTCAATAAACAGATGCATAAAGGGAATTAAGACCTACCATTCAGGTAGTCAGTTGAAGTTGACTAGGGTAGAGTGTTGCAAGCACCCCAAACTTGTATGAGAAGATCTGTCCTGTGTAGAAGTTTGTGGTAATTATGCCAGCCTCTTCTAAAAGAAGGGTGAATCACTGTAACCTTGGCCAGAAGGGAGTCACCACAATAATCTTGGAGGATTCCTTCTGAGTCTTCAGAAGTACCCTGGATAGCACTGGCAATGGTAGGCAATAATACAAGAGCATTCCTGTCCAAGTAAAGGAAAAGGGATCTGTCTTCCAAGACATTGTGCATGGAACCCTGAAGCAAAATCTTGCCAAGCGATTGTTCATAGAGGAGAGAAATAGGTCTACTTGGGGAACTCCAAACAGCTGGATCAAATCTTAGAAGACCCCCTATCTAGTTTCTATTTGTGAGGGTCTACACTGGTCCTGTTCAGCTTATCTGTCACACAGGTTTTCTCTGACGGAATATAGCATGCCTGTAGAGTGAGACTTGTGCTGTAAAGTTGTATCCCTATATAACAATGGTAGTCCACTAAGGGGGTAATACCTGTATCCACCTTGCTTGTTGATGTACCAGGTGACCATGGTTTTGTCTGTAACTACTTGAAGAGGTTACAGGGATCAACTATGATTCAGAGTTGACTGCCTTGATTAGGACAATCAATTCTTTTATATGCATATGCTTGCATGTGTCTTTGGTGTCCCACATACCTTGCGCTTTTATCCCTCCTGAAACTGCTCTCAAACAAATTCCAAGGCATCTGTGGTCACTGACTGCCTTGCAGCAGGGAGAAAGAAGGGAAGACATGGGTTTAGGGAAATTTTCTGTCTCTACCAAGTGGTTTCTCTTCTGACAAACCTTAGCATTGCAATTTTTAAAAGACAAAGGATGTTGGTGCTGGGACCAGAGACTTGAGATACCATTGTGTCTTTCTCATGTGGAGTCCTTCATAGATATCATGAAATACAAATTCCTGAGGTATTCCCATGTGGTGTCAAAAGTCTGAATGAAACACCTTAGAAATAAGTATTGATATCTATTGTTTTCATGTGGAAGCAAAGTTCTTTGAACTGTGATATCTAGTTAACACTGCAAGAATATAATCTTGTGTGAAAGAGCCAAAAAGACTTGAATGCTCTCTTGAAATCTTAGCTCATGTAAGAGATCTCTCACCTAAGTGATAGATTCCAGACACTTTGAAAAGGACTACAATGATAAGCAAGTTATCTAAATATAGAAAAATGTGGATACTCTGTAGTCTGTAGTGATCCATAACTGGAGCTAGACATACTGCAAACACATTTGATGCAGTGGATCATCCAAAGGTATGAAAGAGAACTGATAATGTGATCTAGACACACAAAACCTTAAGAATCTCCCGAAGTCTGGAAAAATAGTGATGTGATGATTAGCAGCTTTTAAATCTAATGTTACCAGGAAACTTAAATGAGGAAGAAGAGGTAGCAGGTTGTAAAGTGACAACATTTTGAACCCAGGCACTAACACAAAAAGGTTTGGGGGGGCAGAGCCACTGAGAGCAGTGAATTTTGAGAGCTCCATAAACTAGTATAATAATATCAGAAAATTTTATTATTTTCAAGTTTAAAACATCAGAAATCTATAGATGAACTACTAAACTACATAAATATCAAATTTGTTGGAGATGTACAAAACATTTCCTGTCAAGTAACTTGGAGATATATTGAGTCACTGAATATGAACATCTCAAGGAATTCATCCAGATGCTGCTTTGAAAAAAGAACTGCAATTGATGACATCTTTGAAGATGGATGGCTTTAAAAATGACTTAGAAAACCTCAAATTAAATTCTCAAAAACAGACTGATACTCTAAAGGAACTATTACAGCAACACCATACAAAAATAGCAAATATAGAGACTTATCTAAATGACATTGAAGGGAGACTCAAAGAGGAAGAATTCCAAAAAGAATTTCTGCTTAAACAGAATACATGGCTGCTTAACAAAATACATGACTTAGAAAACAGGAAAAGGAGAAACAACAAAAGGATCTTTGGCCTGCCTGAAAACACTGAAGGAGAAGACATTATTTCATTCTAAACAACCTGGATTCCTGAATTTTTAGACTTGAAATATAGGCTTTCATTTGTAATTGAAAGGGCACATAGAGCACTGAGGAAACCTGCTTCTAACTCAACAAATACTCCACCTAGATCAATAGTTATAAAATTTATTTCATTTCTGGACAAGGAATTGCTATTAAAATCTGCATGGAGAAAATCACCCTTAAAACAGGGATGTCGGGAGGCATATGCACTGTACTGAATTCAGTACAACTTATTTAGAAGGGGGGTAGCTTTTTAAATTTTCACTTTTTTGTTTTTTCGTGCTTTACTGCACAATGATGTCAGCTCATCAGGGCAGCCAGTTGGAATGGAGCTCACCGCGCATGTATTTCCGGCCGCCAGTTCAAATGCATTTCGAGCGGGAGGATTCAAGCGTTATGTTGGTCGGTCGGGAGGATGTAGGTCTCACTTCAAGGACGTTATGTAGAAGGGTCTTGCAACCGAGGGTTGGTGAGTAATATTGTGTGTGTGTGTGTGTGTGTGTGAAAATGCCCCAGGTGGGATGTACTGGTAATTACTCATGGTGGTGTGGTAGGAAATACCTCAGGCTTGAACCCTGTACCTTGTAAGCAGGTGTTAAAGACCTGAATTCCCTACCCACCACCATTTGTAAAAAAATTGCAGATTTTTGCCTCATATTTGATCTGATCTATTCCTCATATCTGTGGTGTTTAAATATTGCAATGCTTGAAATTTGATGGTGCAGTGGTAGCAACGTAGCATTGATGCCTCACAGCTGTAGGTTCTTGGGTTTGGTTCTTGGCTGGGGTGCCTTCTTTGTGGGGGGGTCTGTATCTTCTCCCCCCTGTGTTTGTGTGGGTTTGCTTTTGTGTCCTCCCATGTTACAAAGACATGTCTGCATTATTTTTTCCTGGGCCTCTGCTGAGAATTGTTTTTTTTTTGTTCCAAGTCAGACTGTCCTGATTAACAAATTGACAGGCATTTAAATTTCAGACTTCAGGTTTCTGAATGTTTACTTCCTTACATATTTGATGGTGCAGTGGCAGTATTGTTGCCTCACAGCTATAGGTTTTCTGGTTTGATTCTTGGCTGGGGTGCCTTCTGTGTGGAGTCTGCATCTTATCCCTGTGTTTGTGACATAGTAAAACAACTTTTATTCTAGCAATAAATATATAGTAACACAACTTTATAGCAATTTTTTTAAGTTTATGACTATTTGAAATTTGTCCTTATTTTTGGGACTGTAATACCCTGTTATTGGCTTTGTCCAGGGTTTTTGTGCTAAGGTTGACAGCTATGGCAAGAACTGAATTCACTGAATATGTTTGAGGGCTGTATTCCCTCATTACTGGGTTTGTCCAGGTGTTTTGTGCTAAGAGGTTGACAGCTATGGTGAGAACTGAATTCATTAAATGATAGCCATTTAAGTTTCAGTCTTCCTCTCTTTCACAAAGCAGGTGATTTGGCATAGTGGTATGTTGTTCTGACTATTTTGCACAGTGACCTTGGCAGTAAAATGTATGATGGTAACACAGCATTTTATTCTAGCAGCTTTCCAAGATTATACAAGCAATGTTTAATGTGTTCCTGTTTTTGCCCTTTTGACCCACCCCAATAAATTTGGCTTTTTCCAGACTTCTTGTACTGTGAAGTTGAGATGTAGTTGAGTATTGTGTAGATTTTACAAGGAGCTGAGAGCTGCAGGGGAAGAGAAGTTTAGTGCTGATTATGCTAAGTCGGCTCACATTGCTAGTAGCACAAAATGTTGTGTACTTGCTTTTAATGCAGTAGGTTGTTGGTTCTACTCCCATAAGGGGTGAATGCTGCTGTACTGAAAGTTAAGACACTAACTATGAGCCTGTTATCAGTTTGCCATCCATTTCCTATTGCAATATTACTAGCTTATTATTAATGTAATTTAGGCAATTTATTCCTCAGGGCATCAGACACTTTATTTTTCGTGAAGTCATGAAATATAAAGGTGATTGCTAGCAACAACCTCTTCATTAGTTAGATTTATTTAACGTGGAATTATTTAGATGACTTTTTTTACTACTTCAGAGATTGTGCATATTATTTACTGATAATGGTGGACTGTAGAAGTTTGACTAGACTTTTATGATGGAAATGTTCTGAATTGGGCAGTTTTGTTTCATTGTTTACTGGAAAAATGTTCAAAGCAATAGGAAGGTGTATCAAAGAGCACATGTATGTTTCATATGCAACCGGGCCTATGATTTAAAAGCAGCCCAGAATTAATTTTTATCTGCCACGGGTAAAATGTATTTTTCTTTGAATGTGGGTTTTAATGTTTCAATGAATGTGAGTTTCAAGGGCAGAGAAGTTTTAATGCCAAGTTTGTTTAGCAGATGTCTTAGTGTTTGTGCTGTAAAATGCAAAATAAAACTTTCAAATGAAGTTCAAATCATCATAGAAGTAAATCAGTATGCACATTAGTGTTTATGGTAAATGGAGTGAAATAGCAAAGTAATGGATCATTGGAATGGCTACAGGGGGAGGCTCCATTCGACCATGGTTTTGTGAGGGGGAAGGGCGGCAAACTTAGACAGCCCCAGCTGAACTATACCTCCCAACTGTCCAGATTTTCAAAGAATGAATAGATTTTTTGCTTCTTATTTTTGGTTTGTTCCTCAGTTTGTGGTTTTCTGGCAAATTATTTAGGAATTAAGTCACTAAATGACACTAGTTTCAGACTTTATAACCTTCAGAAAAATGCATGCTAAAATAAGACCTGTTCTATCAACTGTCCCAGTTTTTACAATAGCAATTTTAGTACTGTTTATATGTTCCCTCAATATATTTGGCCTTGTCCAGATTTATTGCATTAACAGGTTGAGAGGTACATGCAAATAAATTGCTTTATAGAATTAGGCATAGCCAAACCTCAACTGTCCCTGATTTTGGCTCAAAATGTTGCTCTTCCCCTAATGATCCCTCCACAAAATAGCAATTTTGGAAGAAAACATAGAGGGTTTACTTTACTTTTATAAATAACTGTAATGATCAGAGTTATACATTACTTTTATTTCAGAAATGCATGTAGATTCTCTAATTTTGTCAGCTGCTCTAAGTTAACTGTGCTCATATTAAAATGGTGTCCCTCCTTTGACAGGTTCCCAGCTGTATTGTCTGGCAATTTTATATTTTGCATCACATTTTTGTCCGTTTTCATAAAATTGCAGTTTTCTGGCAAATTAGTGGCAAATTGTTAAAGACTGAAGTTAGAAAATAATGCAGACATTTCAGTTTCAGATTTCATACCTTTCAGAAAATTCGTACTGATGCAAGACCTACTACTATTCTATTATCTTTCTAAGTTTATAAGAGCAATATTTAAAAAAATGTCCTTATTTTTGGGCCTTTGCCTCAGTTTTATTTATGAGTTTGTTGCTGTAAGAGGTTGAGAGGTTGTGTGTGTGTGTGTGTGTGTGTGTGTGTGTGTGTGTGTGTGTGTGTGTGTGTGTGGTAGGTAGTATACCTCTCAACTGTCCACATTTTGCAGAATGTCCAGATTTTTGCCCCATATTTTTTGTCTGTTCCTCATAAATTTTGTGATTTTCTAGAAAATCATTGAAGGCTGAAGTTGCTAAATAATGACAGACATTTGAGCTTCAGACTTCATGTCCTTTGGAAAAATTCACGAGAACATTATTTAATATCTGTCCCTGTTTATTTTAGGCTTTGTCCATATTTCTTGCACTAAGAGGTAGGTAGGGGTGTGTGTGTGAATGAAACATCCTAGTTAGTGGTAGCAGGTGGTTAGTAATTTACTCAAGCTCAAAACTTGTACCTTAGTTACAGAAAACAAAAGCATAAAGTCTCTACCCCAACTACCATGCTGCATTTTTCAAAGAACTGACATTTCAGGTTAATTTTCAATTCAAGGAACCGAGTTTGAGTGAATTTATATTATATTACTGAAGAGGCATTACAGCGAATGCCTCTTCATCGACACTAAAAGAGTGAACCGTGAATTACGAGAATGGCCATAGCTTGGCTGGGGAGGGGGGTAGCAGTTTGAGAGCTGTCAGTACAAATTTGAAAATCCTAGCTACACACCTGCCTTAAAATACAACCAAAGCCTGATAAGGTTTGACAATGATTATTCTTCCAGAATACTAGAACAAAGGAAAAACATATGGCCAATAATAAAACCATTGAAACAAAACAACATCAAAGCACAGCTGGACTTTCCAGCCAATATAAAAATGCGTTTTGCCAATGAGATGAGAACATTTAATGACTCAGAAGAAGCTACTATATTCATCAAAAACAGCAGCATAGTGTCTATCCCAGAAGAAATGGAATGGATTGCCCCTACTCTTAAAAGAATAAAAGAAACAAATCCTTGGACTGATGCTAGAAAGAAGAAACAAAAAAAAAAGATTCCAAGATAGCTGTCCCAAAAAAATAATCTTACAACTATATCTCTCAAAGTATCAACTGATATGGTACATCACTTGTCATCTGTTTTTATTTAAAAAAAGGAAGGTTTCGTAAACGACTAAAAAACAGTAGTGATTTATTCAGAATGTTCAAAGAGTCCAATAATTCTTCACAAACAAAGGTAGGTCAAGATGGGTTACCATTTACATTATATACAAGACAAACAAAGCAGCATATAATACAAACATAGGAGTTTCTATTCCCCTACTTGAACTCAATGAATACTTATCTTGTTCATTTTTCATTGATTTTACTTATAATAATTTAAGTAATTAACTAATTCAACAAGGTACCATTCATCAGAGTTCAGACTCAAATGTAGCAAATTAACATCATATATAATAGCAGTAACAGCAGAGTGTTTTGAAAAAAATGCTGTCATGGAGACTAATGCCTTCTTTAGTTAAAGTATGATTTGGAATGCCATGTATATCCTGGTTAAATAATAGTAGCAAGCTCTTAATACAAATATCATCATTATTCCATCTAAATATAGTTAACATCAATTATGGCAGGTATCACAGCTATGAGTGCTGTTTGATCAATCCTGATATGGTGTGCGTGGATGCAGCCATGTCTGGCAGATAGTACAAATGTCACTATTATTTTGTCTAAACATAGTTAATATCAATTATGGCAGGTATCATAGCTTTGAGTTCTGATTGATTAATCCTGACATGGTATGTGTGGATGCAGCTGTTGTATGTTGCCATTTTCATCTCTAGGAAGCTGTGGGCTGTGGCTTGTGATCAAGGTTTACTGATACTTGTGTATTAGGAAGAGACACTTGGTGTTTTAGCCAGAATCCAGGGGAAGGGGTGGATAAAACTGTGATGTAGGATATTTTGGGCAGAGAATAGTTTGTTTATACATCTGCTGAGTAAGAGGTGGGAAGGCTGGAAGAATGTGTTATCTCTTGTTGTGGTGGCTTGTTGGAAGATTTTTTTTTTTTTTTGATCTGTTTGCTCTCCATTCTTTTCCTGGCTGCTGACTCGCTGAAAGGGAGGGAATTTATGCTTGAAGTTGCAGTGAAGTGAAACTTTGCTTCAGGTGCATCGCGAGCCTCTGATATGCAGTATACAGACACACTAACAGAAACAGATGCTCCCAGGTTGCTATGGTAATGGAGAGAGAGTGACGATAATGCTTAACGGCTCTAAGGAGCCTCCGAGATGATTCTTGGCAATGAAGTTTTTGGTTTAAAAAAAAAAAAAAAATATATATATATATATATATATATATATATATTAAAAGGGCTGTTTTAAACCACATATACACATATTGATGGTCTCCCAACACTTAGTTTAGCTCATTAAGTTGATTCTTGATAAAAAAATATTAATAAGCACAATTTTATATTTAAAATGTATTTTGGTCAAACACATTAAGGACATATATAACAGTGGAAGTCTGAGTTATTCTGAAAGACTAAGAGCACTTGGTCTTGTGCAGTAACCTTTGCAGTGGTCTGGGAGGTGAGCTTGCTCGGATGTGTTGGGCATATGGGGATAGCTGATTCTAGGGGTGTTTGGGGTTCCCAGGAAGTGCTAGAGAGTCATCAGATTTCCTTTGTGGAAATATCTGTGGGAATGGAAGGTGTATTGAGTGGTTCACTGGCAGAGTGGCCACTGCATGTAACTGGCTGGTAAAATGGAACAGGACAAAGATTGGTTTTGATATTTTAAGAACAGCCTAGAAACACACTACATGAACTAGTGAATGGTATTCTGGCAAAACTGTATGGGCATTGTTGCCCGTGCTTGAAGTACTGATATGTATGCATGTAAGGATGGAAATATACTTATAACAAATAAGAAACTAAAAAGGTCTCATAAATTAAAGTCTATGGACTGTATAAACATGCTTAGAAGGTGCTAATAATAAGAGTAAGCATTACAGCTTGTGGTCTCTCAAATAACTAAGCAACAGCCAAAAAAAAAAAAAAAAAAAAAAACAATAGTTATGTAATGTATGATTTTAGTAAATCTAGACATAAAATATATAATCCTCATATAAGATGAAGCAGTTTAATGAATTTAAATATTAAAGACAGGAATTAATAACATGGGCGTGTGTATAATAACACTGCTGTCTTAACTTGTCATAAATGACATACACTACATTGAACATCAAAGGGAAGCATGATGATTTTCTTATACAAGTAAATATGCATAACAAGTCATGTAATTGCTTTAACTTGAATTGTAGTTTTTGTAACCCATCTTTACCATACATAATACTTAAGCGGTTAACAAGGTAACTAATGTTTTATACATGACATTAAAATACTAAGTTTTTCAAGGGAAACAACAGAAGCCTGAACTAGGAATTTCACAGAATATAACAATCACATTCTGAACAAATAGTATTAAATTGACAATAATCACTCAGTTTAACCTTTACTGGTTATACAAAATAGAATTTTGCCATTTAAATCTAAAAACTTTCAGTACATGCCATAAAATGGCAATTTATGAATATCGAAAGGAAACTTGTAATCATTAATTGCAATAAGTGAATTTGTTGTTTTTAACCTATAATTTCACTCATTTTATAATAAGAAATTACCGATATGAAAATCCTTATGTATAGGAAATGGAGGGAAGAGGGATGCACTAACTTTCATCAATGTTCACATAAAACAAACTTGATGCTTTAAGTAAGTTTGCAGCAAATAAAGTGTATACTTAAATGCTGGCAAACAATGAAATATAACTTCTGATATATCCAGCAAAATACATTGTACTATAAACATTAGGTATAAATATTATTACCATCTATTTACATTAAGTGATACGTTTTGAAAGACTTCATCAATAAGGGTGAATATGTTAAATAACTGTGTGCTATAATCTTTTACTGAGGTTTTATATATGATACATCCTACTTTACTATGATTGAATTGCTTGTCATCTATCTTTCATGTAAATTTTTATTGCTTATACAATAAGTAGGCATTTATATTGTATTGGAATTCTATCCAATCTACAATAGTACTATATTTGTTCAAAATAGCATACATATTGCTTATTCCTATCACGGATATTTTCCATATGATAATTCAATTTATGGAGGTCAGATGTTCTGGATTGTCAAGGTATGAGTGATAATCTGATGGACTTAGGTGAATCCATCAGATTAGGAATGATTTTCATTCCATGACTAGTGCGGATCTTAGTTTTGTTAACATTTATTAATTTAAATGTGTTATTTTATAAAAAAAATTTAGTATGCCTGACCAAAACATTACTTTATTGGTAAACACTCAAAGTATAAAACTGATAATTTCCTTTAAAAGCTCAAACATATACTTTACAGTTATCAGAGGAAAATGTTTAATAGTCACAATAAAACAAAAAATACATAGCCTAAATAACCTAAGATAGATTTAACTGTATTATCTTTAAATACCAGCTTAAACAATCCTAGCAAGAGATCAAATCTACTGAAATATTTAAAACTGAACAAAGCACAAATTGTCTTCCTTCAAGAAACTAATTTCAAAACAAATGACAATTACAAATGGAATCCTGAGGAATATATGATATTGGCACAATCTACTTATAAGACAAAGTCAAAATGGGTAATATTTTTTTGGAAAACAAATGTGATTAACCCAGAAACCATTTTATAAGTATGAAGATAAAGAAGGCCTTATGGCATTAGTAATAGTTAAATATAATAAAAGAATATGGACCCTAGCCAATCTATACTGGTTCTCAGACATTGGAACAGGAACTGTTAAAAACACCTGGATTTCATTTCCAATAGTTATAAAAGCAACTTAATATTAGGAGGAGATTTTAACTGTATATTTGATATTTATGAAACTACAAATAAAAGACTGCTGCATATATAAGTGGGTAGAATAATTTCATCTTGTAGATACTTTCAAATTTAAAGAAGATAAATCTTTGTTGTTTTCCCATCAAGATCACAGATTTGGTACCCAAACTAAAATAGCTAAAATATTTGCTGCCCATGACTTACACTCTAAAATCATTAATTTCTCAATCACACCCTGCCCCTTTTCAGACCACAATTAATTGTTACTAAAACTACAAAATGGGTACAAATCATTAATCTTTAACTCCATACTTCCAGCATATATAACTAAAATGAAGGAGTTTAAACCCTGGTTATTATCCGAATTACAGTTCTTCTTAGATATTAATTACACCACAGAGATAAATAAAATAAAGATATGGGACTCATTAAAAGCTTACATATATGGTAAAACCCTAACTTGGTATAAAAATATCAGAGAATGGGATTCTGAATTATTAGATCTACAATCCAAACTTTTGTCAATAAAAGCTGAAAAAACATCAAAATCATTTAGAGATGAAAAAGAAAGTAGAAATATTAAACAATAAATACAACAAAATTCTAACACATAAAACTAGTTTAGCTTTAGAAAAACTAAAAATTAATACCTTGGCCACTTCTTCCAAATATCTACGTAATTTATCCACAAGAATCAAAATGCAATCAAAAGCTAATAACATTAAAAGTATCTTCCATGAAAAGAAAGGGAAAAATGCCTCAGATATAGGTGGCATTCTTGATGCCGATAGAAATCATTATATGGAACATTTCCAAAAAGAAAATATACATATCGATCAATTAAAGTTAGACAAAAATGTTGTATTATAGAAAAATACCAGAAAAATTAAAACTAGATCTGCAAGCACACATATCCTACAAAGAAATGACAGATACAATAAAAGAGGGTAAAAATAATAAAGTTCCAGGTATAGATGGCATAAT
Source organism: Protopterus annectens (assembly GCF_019279795.1). NCBI lineage: Eukaryota > Metazoa > Chordata > Ceratodontiformes > Protopteridae > Protopterus > Protopterus annectens. The sequence goes on from NC_056729.1 coordinate 135,653,089, forward strand.
TATGGAAATATATAAACTTTTTCCTTCAAAGATACTATCGCTCTTCCATTAAACTCTATTAGCAATTCAGTCACAAGCTTTAATACCACCCTCTTGGAGATATTTCTTAATCACACCAATCCTAAAGGAAAACAAATCCTCAAACCTCTGTACCTCATATAGACCTATATCATTATTAAATAGTGACTATAATATATTCATGACAATATTAACTAACAGAATGAAAATACCACTATCCAAAACAATAAATAATGATCAAACTAGATGTATATATTATGGACAGACACATGACAATATTAAAAGGATAATTTCTCTTATAGATTATGTTAATAAAGAAAATAAAGAAACACTCATAATTGACTTAGATAATTTTTGATTCACTAAATTGGGACTATTTATTCAAAATCCTAATTCTATTTGAATTTCCTGCATCCTTTGTTCGTCTCCTAAAGAATATATATATATATATATATATATATATATATATATATATATAGATATATATATATATAAAAATAATTTAGCATATGTCAAGTTAGGTCCTTTTACCTCTGAATCTGTACATATAAGAAAAGGCACTAAACAAGGATGTCCCATGTCACCAATTCTATTTGCTCTGGCTATTGAAATATAGCAGATAATTCATAATGATATAAAAAAATCAAAGGAATAGATGTTTATGAACAATACAGTTCTAATGTAATGCTATTTTCTGATGACATATTACTAACATTAATACAAATGAGACATTAGAAGAATTAGATAGCTTAACTGACAAATTTCACATGACTTCAGGTCTCCATTTCAATAAATCAAAATCAAAATTTGTATTTTTAAATAAAAAAAAAACTGAAGACTAAGGGGGATCACATCATACGGAAACAAGCATCTACCTTAAAATATCTAGGACTTGGGTTATGCAAGGATAATAATGAATTAGTCTCAAAAAATAACAATAATATCATCAATACAATTAAAAATTATATGGAAAAATGAAACAAAATAATATTAACATGTGAAGATAGACTACATTAATAAAATGGTTTTATTGCCCAAGATCCTATATATAGCCTTGGCAATACAATTGTCACCAGAAAGAAATATACTTAAAGAAATAAATTCATGCCTAACAAAATTTATATGGTTTCCCAAAAGAAACAGAATAGCTTTAATACATCATATCAGACCACTGAAACAGGGAGGATTAAACTTTCCTGATATAGAAACATATATAAAAGCATCAATATCTAAAACAATCTTAAATTGGATAAGTCCAAATTACTCTGTATATTGGAATGAATTACTAACTGTAATATCAATAAATTAATTTGATTTACAAAAAAATTTAAATAACAGGTAAAAGCAATTTGTCATGGCACATATTATGTATTAGTATGCAATATAACATAACTAAACCCACTAAAACTCATATGATTAATTATTACATTTGGCTCATTTAGGAAAATTATTAATGCAAATATAGATTTAAAAATCTGGTTTGATCGTTTAACACCATTTATAGTCACAAAGAACATTCCACATAAAATATACAGAGAAATTATTAATTCCTGGGAAGAGAAACAATTTTTTTGTTGGCTCCAATGTATCAAAGAACTAAAAGTTTTAGATATGCAAGTAATAAAAACAACATACAAAATTCCACAGCAGGACTGGCTAACTTTACAAAGTAGTTTGTCATATTCACAAGATTTACATAGAATGATTAACAATTCTTAATTTAAAGAAATACCTAAATTTACAAAATACATATATGAAATCATATATAATGACCTTGACATGAGAAACAGTATTTCAAAATTTTACAAAATATTGATAAACCATAAAACAATACCCAAAACCTCATATTGGAAATACATAACAAAAGGACACTCAATACAGTTAACTGAAAATATTAAAACAAATATCTTATTATCGATAAAATATACATCCTTTACACAATACTGGAAAGTTTTTAATTGGAAATGCTTGCATAGATCATTCTTAACCTCAGACAGAATCAGTAAAATTATTTCTTCCATAAAAGGAATATGTTGGAGATGTGAGCAAGTACATAATGCAGACTGGAACCATGTTTTCTTTGATTGTGTTAAAATTAAGCCATTTTGGAATGGTATTAATGACTTTCTACAAGCTTTATTTAATGAATCATTTTATTTAACTAAAGCTCTTGTATTATTAAATCTGAATGAAGGTCCTCATTTGAATAGGTCAAACATGTATCTAGTTTGGGCTATGCTTGCAATTTCAAGGAAGTGTATAACAAGAAGATGAAATACAAACACAATACCAACTTTGAACGACGTCTACAGCCTTCTGAAGACCACAGCATTATTGGAAATTAAAATTAAAGAACTAAGAATTTATCTAAGGCCATTTATCAACAACCCTTGGGGAAAAGTCTTATCATTGATTGACACTATACAATAATTGATCAGACACTCTGATAATGGACTGGACATACTTATAAAGTAACTGTATACATTAAGATCTGTTATAGTGTCAGGCTAATGTAAATAGTGTACATAGTTATTTAAGATGTTATGTATAAATACCATGGAATTCATTCAAATGTGTTTGAAAAATAAAACAAAATTGAGAAACAAAATGGTTTAGGAAAGAAAGATCCAGAACTAGTCTCCAAGCATCTTCTTTATTTGGCAAAAAAACATCCTCTAACAGGAATCTTTCCCAACCTGTGGAATAGAAACTGGTACTATCAATTCCTGAAGCAACATGTGTTGAAGGACAGGGGGAACTAAAGGAGTCTGGTCTGGTGACTGAGAAATTACTCCCTGGAATGGAGAGATTTCCTCCCATTGCCATCTGTAACATTGATGAATGATCTTCAGAACTCATTTGTCAAAGCTATACTTTTCCAAACAGAAAAGAGAAGATTCAGACTTCTGGAAGGGAAGAGATACTGTCAAGGTGGGAGGGGGGAACAAGGTCCCATAAATAGTTATTCTGACTTGTTGACCTTGGTTTTCAGGGGTTCCTGAATTCATTTTAGAACACCCCTGCCATTTCTTCTTAAACATCTGTTTACACCCATTTTGGTGAGACTCTTTATTATTTTTTTCTTTTACTAAAATTAGATAAAGGGTTAAAGAATCCATTAGAAAATTTGGAAGAGGAGGGCTGACAAATCCTAGAGGCTCCCTGTTCCAGTTTAGCACTTTCATCTATAACCCCATCACCACAACAGTCAGGAAATCCTTATATGTGGCACACCTCATCACTAAGGGCTTTTCATCCAGAAAAAAGGAGGTCATTGTCCCACTGTACTCATCTCTCATTAGGCCCAGTATAGAATACAATGTCCCGTTTGGTATGTACCTCTCAAGAAATCTGCAACAACTGGAAAGGCCGCAGAAATACCTCACTAAAAGAATCACAGGCCTAAAGCAGATGCCCTATGCTGACCTCCTTAAAAAACTCCAGCTATTCTCTGTCGCATATCATCTACTCAGTGGTTATCTCTGCTTAACATACAAGGCCATGTCAAACCCAGAGCTGTTGGACATGCTACACTTAAAGAAATCCCAATCCCTCAGAGCCACACGCTCCAGGGATCTAAACCTTGTCATCACAATAAACAAAACATGCTGGAGGGATAGGTTCTTGATCCAGAGACTCCCCAGACTCTGGAATAGATTGCTCATACATGTCAAGCAGAGTGCCTCTTTGGCCCTCTTCAAAAGGAACCTTGACGATTGGATGGGAGAAAGGAAATTCACCCCAGGGATCACGTCAGTCAGACAGGGGTCCAGGGAAGTAAATAGTGTGGGAAGAAATAGCCATGGAATTGTTATGGCTAGCTTGTATAGGCCCTAGGGCTGATAGTCTAGTACCAACCTATGAACCTATCTCACTTTTTAATAATCTCTGTGATGCAGGACCACAAAACTAATTGTCTGCCCAAAGGAGAACATAAAATTTCATTATCAAGTCATCTGGGAGGTTCTGAGATTGCAGCCAGGCAAACCTCCTCAAAAGAGTACCAGTGGCAATAGACCTGGAAGAAGTATAAACTGATTCATACAAAGGCACTGTAAATAATGAATTGTGACCCGTGAAATGGAAGAAAATAAATTATATAAAGCAAATTGTTTTCTCATACGAAGAAACTGCAGAGAAAACATTCCTCATACTTTCACAACTAGTCAGAATAAACTTCATCATATTAGCCTGATAAGTCAAAATCCTAAAAATCAGAGATGTAGAATCATATACTTGTTCCCATTCTTATCAAGGGTAGTACTGAAATTAACTGAATGTTTAGCAGCAGGAGGATTAAGTAAAGCTATAGCTTCTGGGTCAGGTTTGGTATGAGTGCATAACAATTTAAAGATTTTCCGTTTAATGGGAGCAGGCTGAGTATCAGCAAAAAATGCTGGCAGTGTCACACATCCTCCAGAGCTGATAGAAGTGGAAGAATAGGTGAAGATTCTGGAAATTCCTTCTGTAATAGCTTATAGTATTTTCTGAGCAACTGAGAATCCTCAGTTCTCCCACAGAAAACACTGTCACATTCTGGTAATAGTCTCAGAGAAACAACCCCACCAACAGGTGGAATCAGAAACAAACCTCTCCTCTGAGTCCGAATCAGAAATCTGAGAAGAAAACCTCATATCTTTCCCTTCATCATCCTATCCAGATTCAGAATCTTGAATCTCTTCAGGAAAATAATTAGTTATCTTTCTTTTACAAGAAACTACCTTATAAGAAGGATCAGTAGCCTGAATTAATCTCTGAACCATACACAGTAAACTACCCTTAACTAAGGAAATTTGAGGAGGAGTAGGGACATGCTTAGTTTTCTGCTTCTTTTTTGCTAGCGAAAAAATTGTGTCATCAGTGGTATTAATAGCAGCAGCTGCTTCGTCAGGGATATGCACAACATTCTGACCTATTCCCAGGACAAACAAGAGTAGTTCTTCCTTGCTCACTGAGGGAAGCCCATAAGTCATAGAGGACATAACCCCTGGCCCATTGCGGCTGTAGGTGCCATACTAGTGGGATCCAGGGTAAAAGATGAATTGTCTTAGGAGCAAGCTATGGCCACAATGGAGTCACCTGTTTGCAGCTGATACAAATTTCTAGCCTCCTGTAGTACAAAGGCTGTTAAGTTAACTTTTTCTTTTTGTGTCTGAAAGAAAGAGTGGCATTATGACTGACAGTCTGATCCACAATCAGATAGAAAATTATGCCTATTTCCCAGGGAAAGCATACAACAAGGGCCAGTAACATTTTAAAGCATTTAAAAGCCACTGGTTCTCATGCAAAAATACAGTTAAAAGCATTTTAAAACATTTTGTCAACCTCCAAAAGTAAAACACATATTTTCTACAGAAAAAATAGTTACCATCTGCTTTAAACATATTTTATAATAATAGGAAAAAAGTGCTCTCCCATTTAAAAGTACAGTTAAATGTTGTGACAGTTCATTAAAAAAAAACTTCTAGCATAAAAATAACTTTCTTAAGCAGACAAGTACATAAAACAAACAGTTTTAAATGTGGAAGGTTCTTCCCCAAAGGGAACTTACTGTACCTGCCCAGCAAAGGAACAGCATAAGCCAACTGTCGAGCCGTAAAACCCTACAGACGTGCATTTTCTTCAACAGCATAAAGGATCTGAAGGGCTTGGCTCCCAAGTTTGTCTTTTTAGTCAGCTCAGCTTTAGCTGACTGAAAATTTGGGTGTGTAGAAGGTGTCCTAAAACTTTGGAATTTTGATAGCTGTTATTTCCTTGGCAGGATATAACCCATATAGCTAAGGCTACTGCAGCAGTGATCAATATGATGAATATTTATTGATCTGAGTGCCAGCGACAACCTTTTAACACATATTACTAATCAGAGGTATAGCAAAAAATTGTATATTTGTGTGTTGAAATATTCTTGCTAGCAGAACATTTTTTATTATGAAGAAGAATATTTTACAATAATTTGAAAAAACTGGTTTGTGAAGATTGTAGACAAATAATATAGTGACAACAACTGCACTAAACAGTATATTAGGTTTGGAGAAGCTGGTCAGTTTCAGGTAGATTGGCTAAAGCTAATGCAACAGATGAGTAACAAAATAAAGATGCAATTCTGGCTCCAGACCAGTGGGAATTTTCCCACTCAGCCTATGGTGAAATAAGTATTCTGTTAAGAATATTGATTAATAATAAATTTTCTTAATTGCAAAATGATGTGGGGGAAGATGAAATGGAATGTTCTGGAGTTGATGATATGTCAAAAGTACAAAAATCTGAAACACCTAAAAAAAAAGAAATTTAAAAGGAAAGTATGGCTCATTATATTAAGATCATTATTCACAATGTTAATAGGTGGATTTTATGAATAGCAAGTGAGGAATTGTGCAGTTGATTAAAATGTTAAATGTTACTTTGATATTTGCTCAAGATAAAATAAAAATATATATAGTGAGCAGAAATATATTGAAGGGTACTTGGTAGACCAGTGGGTAACATTTTGTTAAATTCAGATATGAAGTGATTACATATAAATATTCTTGAATCTATATATATATATATATATATATATATATATATATATATATATATATATATATAGGAGCACTTTAGACTTCTAAAAGCCCAAAATCCTGAAGACCAAAATCCTGAAAGTTCAAAATCCTGAAAACTCAAAATCCTGAAAACACACAGGATACCAACACGCACTATATTCCAGCACAAGTACTTACAGAAACATATTACCCTTCAACTATATGTAGGGTGGCTGCGCCCCCCCATGCCCCCTGCTACTTAAATATAACAATTCTGAGATTGCACTTCAGTACACTAAGTGCAATCTCAGAGTTGATACTTATACTTGAAGAAGAGTAATATGGTTTGTGTTTTATTTGTTTCTGTATGTACTTGTGCTGGAATATATTAAGTGTTGGTATCCGCTGTGTTTTCAGGATTTTGAACTTTCAGGATTTTGGGCTTTCAGGATTCTGTCGCACTCCTATATATATATATATATATATATATATATATATATACGTATACATATATGGGTCCATGTCAGATGATCAAAAGCGCACTTCAACCAAGAGCACATTGCCGAGATGGCTCCACCGACAGGACAAATCCCTGACATTGGTAAGTAGTGTGCATTGGGAGGTAGTCCCATTCCCCACTGTAGTGCAATCTTGGAGTTGGTATATTTAAGTGGGGAGGTGTGGGGGGTGCAGCTCCCAACATGGGGGTGCAATGGGGGTTTGACCTCCACTATACATGTTGTGATGTGGCTTTTGAGTGTATTACAGACAAGGGAATGTATCCCATTCCTTAATACATTGACTTACCATTGTCGGGGATTTGTCCTTTTGGCAGAGTTGTCTCGGCAATGTGGTCTTCGTTGAAGTGCGCTTTCGTCCATCTGACAAGGACCCATATAAATATATATATATATATATATATATATATATATATATATATATATATATATATATATATATATATATATTGATGCATCTTTCTCTCTCTCTCCTTCTATACACACACACACACACACATATAAATATATATATATATATATATATATATATATATATATATATATATATATATATATATACATATATATATATAGATAGATATATAAAGAGAGCGAGAGAAAGAGGTTATGCATAAAACATAAGGATTAACAAATGTTTTTGCTTATGCTCTATTATGGACCAGTTACATGAGAAAAACAGCACAATGGTTATTCATTTATTATTATATGGGGAGGTGATTTCATCTTATGCTTTTCGCTAGACATTTGTCTAAAAAGAAACAGAAAGGGAGACATTTTGAGGAAGTTAATATGAGAGTATTTAAAATTCTAATTGTGAAAAATAGGTTGGTCTCAAGAGGTAAACTAGGCTATATTTAAAATCAGAGTATTACATACTGGAATAGACTATATTTTTTCTACTACTCAGTTATTTAAACACCTAGCTGATAAGTATTTAATGAATTTTCAGATCATACATTATTTATGATTAAACCACATAGATAGACTTAAAATATTTTAAGATGTCTTTGTAAATATAAAATTAATCAATTTATGTTTCATCTATGAAAATATTATTTAAGGCTCTGGTTTATCTGTCATTCCTGGCTTGAAAGATGGATTCATCTAAAACAATATTCATGAATTTCAATGGCAAATCCAGGAGGGAAAATCAGTTGAAGTACATAAGGCACTTAGCTTACTCTGTAGGTGAATACTAGGCAAACTGTCTTGAAGAGTCTTTTTAAGCTTAGCTATAACCTGAGACCAGAATCAAACCATGTACCTTGTGTCTATGGGTAAAAACATTAATCATTATACCTAGTCCCCCCCATGCTTCTAATAAAGCTTTCTAGAAAATAAAGATATGATGCCTGTAGAATCAAAATTATGAGTTGGACAAGGGACTGTAAGCATGGTTTTGGTCAATATATTTATCTAAATATATATATATATATATATATATATATATCTCTATATATAAATATATATATCTATATATATATATATATATATATATATATATATATATATATATAAGCACTGGCAAAACTGAAGATATTTTGCTATATGTCTTTACTGAGAGACTGCATAGTGGAGGAGATGGTTTGATTAATACGAAGAAGGACATTATTGTACCAGACTCTGTGAGACAGTGAATGTGATTACTAAGTATTTTACAAAGAAAATTCAGTAGGACATAGTTGAGTTTCCAAAATGTCATTTATAGAATTTAAACTCAGACGAAGATACCTTTAATACGCCTTTTTCTGCATTAGAATCACAATTAACTCAGAAGTCTTTTTCTGTTGATAATCAACAAGGTAAAGATGGAATCTGATATAGGTTCATAGGTTCATAGGTTGGTACTAGTCTATCGGCCCTAAGGCCTATGCAAGCCCAGCCATAACAACTCCCTGGAAATTTTTTCCCACAATATTTACTTCTCTGGGCCCCTGTCTAGCAAGGCGACTGACATGATCCCCGGGGTGAATTTCCTATCTCCCATCCAATCATCAAGGTTCCTTTTGAAGAGGGCCAATGAGGTGCTCTGCTTGACATGTATGGGCAGTCTATTCCAAAGTATGGGGAGTCTCTGGGTCAGGAACCTATCCCTCCAGAATGTTTTGTTCATTGTGATAATGATCCCTGGAGTGTGTGGCTCTGAGGGATTGGGATTTCTTTAAGTGGAGCATGTCCAACAGCTCAGGGTTTGACATGACCTTGTATGTTAAGCAGAGATCGCCCCTGAGTAGACGATATGCCACAGAGTATAGCTAAAGTTTTTTTAGATGGTCAGCATATGGCATCTGCTTTAGGCCTGTGATTCTTTTAGTGAGGTATTTCTGTGGCCGTTCCAGCTGTAGCAGATGTATTGTGAGGTACATACCAAATGGGGCATTATACTCTATAATGGGTCTAATGAGGGATGAATACAGTGGGGCAATGACCTCATTTTTTCTGGATGAAAAGCCCTTAGTGATGAGGTGTGCCACGTAGAAGGATTTCCTGACTGTTGTGGTGATGTGGTTATCGAAAGTGAGACTACTGTCCACTTGTGTCCCTATGTCTCTCATCACACTATCGATGTTAAGTGTCCTGCCACCTATGTGGTAGTTCATGGGTACATGTTTTTTTCCAAAGGGGATGACTATACATTTCTTGGCATTAAGCCTGAGCCCATGGCTCTGGCACCAGGCATCTGTTTCTGTAGGGCCCTTTTGTAGAATATCCACATCGTTGGGGATTCAATAATGGCTCCCAGTTTGCAGTCATCTGCAAACTTTGTTAGCCAGAGTCCCTTAGTGTTGGCCTGTACTTCAGAGAAGTAGATGCCAAACAAGAGTGGTCCCAGGACTGAACCCTGAGGTACTCCACTTGGCACTTCTGTGGAGCTGGATTTGGAGTCGGCTATTTTTACAGTCTGGGTTCTGTCAGTAAGCCAGTTGGCAACCCATCGAGTGATGCAGGGATTTATGCCCAGCTTAGTAAGTTTATCTATGATTCCAGAGTGGGGGATGGTGTCGAAGGCCTTGGCGAGGTCCAAATAGGCTGTGTGGACCTCCTTACCCTTGTCCACAGCTCTGGAGACCGATTCGAAGAAGTCAATCAGATTCAGGAGACAAGATCGGCCCTTCACAAACCCAAACTGGGTGGGGTCCAGTGTCTGGAGGTTGCCAATATCTCTGTTTATAAATTCCATGATAATGAATTCCATGCCCTTGCAGATCAGGCTTGTCAGACTGATGGGACGGTAGTTCCCAGGATCCAAGGTGGATCCTCCCTTGTAGAGCAAGATAACTGTAGCTGTGTGCCACTCAGTGGGCACGAAGCCTGAGGTGAGGCTATGATTAAACATGACACTTAAGTGGGGTGCCAGTTCATTTTGTAGTTCATGTAGTACACAGCCTGGGATGTCATCTGGTCCCATGGATGCTGTATTCTTAGCTTTGGAGAGTGCTGTTTCTACCTGTGTGACTGTGATTATCGGAATTTTGCAATATTTTGGTATTGAGATGGGCCCTTTAGGGGGAGAGGGGAGTGAAGTTGGCACTAAATTGATCTGCCAGGATATTGGCAATATCCTTGGGATCAGTATATTTAATGCCATTCTGTTGTAGCTCAGAGCAGATCTGAGCATTGCCATTTAGATTCTTGACATAACTATAGAATGCCTTGTGGTTGTCTTTGGAATCTTTGGCAATTTTATTTTCATAACTAGCTTTTGAGGATTTTATGAGGGATCTCAGCTTCTTATTGAGGGTGGTGAGGGAGTTTTTTGCATCCTGGGATTTTCCTTTTTTCTGCAACAGTCTCTTCCTTCTGTTGTATAGTTTGTTTATAGCAGGGGACCACCAGATTGGCTTCCTTTTTTTGGAGAAGAGCATCTTGGTACTATTTGGGATGGCACGATTCATGCACGAGTGGATGTGCTCGTACAGTGCCTTAGTGTAGGATTCTGCAGTCGAACTTCCAGATCCTGTCTGCATGGGTGTTGTGAAGTTTGTCACTTCTGACTTTAGTAGCATGAAGTTGGCTTTGGAGAAGTTTTTAAGGAGGTTTCCTTACTGGGCGGTTGGGGTAGGATGTGGATATCAAGGGTGATTTGCTTATGGTCAGACCTGACCAATGAGGGGGTGACCACTGGTGTGGAGCATCTATCTCCCATGTTGGTAATGACCAGGTCTAGGATATTGGAGCCCCTGGTGGGACAATTGATTAGTTGATCCAGGGCGTTGGAATTTATGAATTCCAAGAACCGTTGGGAAAAGGAGTTGGTACCTGAGTAGTTTTCCCAATTAATGGCAGGGTAGTTGAAATCACCTACTATTAGGATGTTTGGTTGTATCCTAATATTTTCCAGTATGCTTAGGAAGGCGTAGTGAGAATCTTGGGGTATGGTGGGGGATCTGTAGCAAGTTACAATTTGGATTGCAGTCTTACCTAGTGTTAGTTGCACCTGGAGAATTTCAGATGCATTGTGTTGGGCAACTAGCCTGGAGGTGTGAATATCCTTGGTGAATATGGACACTCCTCCACCTTTAGTGTTTCGGTCTTGGTTTTGTGGCCAAAAAGTGTGGTAAGAATTGTAGCCTGGTATTGCAGGGGTGCTCTCTGGAGCCTTGAACCAGGTCTCAGTCACTGCACAGATATCGATGTTCTCCATTTTTAGGAGGGCCTCGAGAGAGTGCATTTTGAGGTTTAGGCTTCTAGCATTGAGTAGCATTACCTTCCGATTTTGCATACTTGTATCTGTTACGGTGGTGGTTTTATCCTTTGAACCTTGCCTAAAAAAGGAACTATAGGGGTGGCAAGAGCTTTAGCCAGTAACCTGAATCCCAGGGGTGACAGGTGCAGACCATCTCTGGCAAAGCATCATGGTTTGTCGATCATGTCTTCCCAGGCAGACAAATACTGGATCCCCTTTGAATGACACCAGAAGATTAGCCAATTGTTGAAATCAATCATTTTGTCCTTATACTGTGGTATCATTCTGGGCGAAGACAGGATGCTACTCAGGGCTAGGGTCATACCTGCCTGGGTCACATGATCCAAGAGCTCTTCCATGTCTCTTTTCATGTAGTCCAGGGAGGTACATCTCAAGTCATTTACTCCAGCATGGACAATGACAGAGTTGTATTTGTACTTGTTGTGGAGTGACTTGAGTGCATGCATTATGTGGTGGATCCTGGCACCCGGCAGGCAGCTGACTGTAATTTTCTCCTTGTTCAGCCTGGTGAGTGGGACATCAGTGTGCCTGACTATAGAGTCACCTATGACTAAAGTGTTGGGTACATTGTCTTGCCTTAGGGGCTGTTGTTGGGTGGCACACTGGTGTTGTGAGCTGTGTGTCACTTTGGTTGTGACTGGTGTTTGTTTGCGTTTCGGCTTTGGAGGTCCTTGTTGCTTGGGCAGGTTAATGCTAAGGGCCTCCGCATATGTGGGTTTAGTGTTGCTATGTGTGGGAGTTGATGGTGTGGGTTTTGAAGGGCTATGAGTTGCTAGAGGTGTAATGCAGGTGTTAGCCTTCTCCTCTTGACTGTCTAGCACAGTCTTGACCGGAGAGAGCTTTGCTTCCAGTTTGGCTATGTAAGTGCATCTCTCGTAGGTTGTAGTGTTGGGTGGTTGGAAGAGAGGATTGTCTGTGTACATGAGGCAGTTGCCGCATTGCCCCAGTATGCCCAGATTCACCAGCTGGACAGGAGAAACCACCAGAAGCTGACCCTTGGACATGTCTGTTTAGGTGCTTTTTTGTAAGGTTTAAGAGCTGTTTTCCCTCACTTTTGCAAGGCACTTTGCAATTGTAGGCTGTTTAGTGCTTATGATTAATTTCTCCTTATTGACAAGGAGAGCTGAGTGTCTGTATCAGTTTCAGGCTTCCTAGTGCTTTACAGCAGGTTCTAGAGCAAGTGCTAGTCACAGGGGTTCAGATTTTAGTGCTACTACTGAGAAACCAGATAGTTTTAAGGGAAATTTTGAAGAGCAGAATTTCTGGCACCTGGAATAGTTTAACTGTAGCCTCGTAGTGCTGCACGATGTGAAAAATGTGCAAACACATATGATCTTAAGCCAGAAAGTTGAAAGGGATAGAAATCAGCCCAAAAAGGCTAATAAAATTACAATTTCAGAGCTGGAAACCACTCCTCTAGTGTTAGATAGGCAGTACAATGCTCACCGGTCCCAATGGTAGCCAGTAGGACTTCCTTCTGCCACAGCAAGGTCTGGATAGCTCTGAGCACAGAAAACAAAGTCCTGAGACAAGCAAGGCCTGGGATATGGACTGGCTAGAAAGGTGGGAAATGAGCAAACAAGATAGTATATATTTTTTTTGTTGAAACAGGCTAAACAATGCAATAATACAGTAAATAAACACAGAAAAGTCTAACACACTTGAGTGTGCAGTCCTAAACAGTAAATGCAATTAAAACTCTACAAAATTAGCAATTTAAAACTTTTTAAATGAAGCAAGGCAAGAGAACAACTGAAAAACGATTTAAGTGGCAGTAATACAGCAGAATAAGTAGCCAGTCTACATATACAAAGAAGTCTATATATACAGAAAAGCAACTAAAACACACAAACCCTTCAGATGCAGTGCAACCTAGAGTACTTGAGTTGTAGCATTATTAAGGCAAATACAGTTATAATAAATGCTCTAAAATATACTCTATTTCCAAAATGTTTGAGAGGCACAGTCAGAACATAAGGAAATTCAGGCAAAATTTTTTTTTTTTTGAAGGGGGGAAAAGGAGAAACAGAAGGCCTTATCAAATGTTTTCTCTGTATTAGGTAGAATGAGCTAATGACACTAGACTGGGAGGAGTGTCCCAGATCAGATTTACAGTAGGGGCGGGCAACTGCAAAGCCACCAAGTATAACACAAGACACCAACGAAAACAACTTTTGTTTTTTTTTTGTTTTGTTTACAAAAACACAAAAGAATCAGCCCCCACTAGCCTGCAGCTATTAGCCTACAAAGCACTAGAGAAAGCCACAAAATGAAAGTTTTTAAACAGATAAAGATTTGCAAAGATACAGAATGCTTTACCTGCAAATAAATCAGTTACCCGTGCAGATTACAATAAAAGTGCTATATATAAATTGCTAGAAACAATAAACTGTATAAATAATTGAAAAAAAACAGGATACTTATATATCTCAGCTAAGAGTTGGAGTGAACACCTCTCATCCACTCTGCTCAGTGTATATAGCTTCATACACTGGACTGGCATGTGCCTCTGTGCTATCTGCCATCTTGGATTTTCTTGAGTGCTGTTCTCCTAGGTACTACGTACAGAATAAGTACTCTCCTAATGAATAGGGGAAGCTCCCTGATGCCCTGGCCAAATTGCTCTTAGTAGTATAAATACTAACTCATGTCTTCCTGAGTGGGATTAACCTAGTCAACAAAGAATAAATACATAAAAATAGAAACACAAGCTATTGACCATAGTCATTCTGAGCACATGGCACACCTTGACCTGGCCAAGGCTATTGACACCATACCCCATGACAGCATAATTAGCAAACAAAATGCATGACAAATAGATCCCTGTATTGTACAATGGTTAACAAATTGGTTAAAGGACAGAACCTACACAGTGCAGGTCATAGGTCACTCATTAAAGAGTATGAGGGCAAACAGTGGTGTCCTGCAGGATTCAGTGCTGGGACCACTTATTTTTTGGCATTTATTTAGGTCTTAAACCAAGATCTCTGACTGTCCAAATTTGCAGATGACTGCAAACTGGGAGTTATTGTCACATCACCATCTGACTCCAAAGTTGTACAACAAAAACATATACTTTGAATACCTGATATGCTAAAAGTGGACACGAATTAAGCATTAAAAATGCAATATTGACTCATTTGATAAACTAAAACCAGAAAAAAAAAACATCCAGAATGGCATATGTAATTTTTTTTATTTTATTAAGAGCTTTCATCTATCAAGGAACACTGGACTTCATCAGACTAAACTAATCATACTAAACAATCAATTTATATATGAGAAAACATCAGATTTTAACAATTAATAAACCATTTAGAAAGATACAAACTAGAAAACACATTCAAAAACCTTTTTCACAGCTTAATTAATTAATTAATTAATTAATTAATTAATTAATTAATTAATTTCAATTCATATTCAAAAGCATATACAAATAAAATATTCTACATTAATAAAATTGTATGAACTCTGGTCAGCAAGAATCCACATACCTAACATAATTCTTCTACCTTAAAAGACAATTAAAATCCAGTGTTCCATGATGGACGAAAGCAATTAATGACATAAATGTTCTTTACATTTGTTCATAGGTTCATAGGCTCATACTAAGCTATCTGCCCTAGGGCATTTATAAGCCTAGCCAGAGTGTGTTTGGTTTTCGCCACCCATTTTAAAATAATTTTGCTATGCCCTTTTTCGAGGTTAGTATACTGTGCCTCTGTCTAACAGTGACACAGAAGTGATACCCGGGGTAAACCTACGATCTCCCATCCACTCATCAAGATTCCACTTGAAGAGAGTCAATGAGGGACTCTGCCTAACCTGGACTGGGATTTTATTCCAGAGTGAAGGGAGCCTCTGGGTTATGAATCTGTCCCTCCAGCATGTCCTATTTATTTCAGTGCTGCGGTTCAAGTCTCTCGAGCGTGTAGCTCGATGGGATTTGGACTTTCTGAGGTGCAGCATGTCCATTAATTCTGGGTTGGACATGGCTTTATACATCAGGCACAGATCGCCTCTGAGCAGGCAGTATGCCACTGAGTAGAGCTGGAGTTTCTTTAACCAGGCAGCATATGGCATCTGTTTGAGTCCTTTGATCCTCTTGGTGAGGTACTTTTGGGGTCTTTCCAGTTGCTGCAGGTGTCTGGTAATGTACATCCCAAAAGGGGCATTGTACTCAATTATGGGCCTGATGAGGGATGAGTAAAGAGGCACGATGACCTCCCCTGATCTAGATGTGAATCCCTTCATGATTAGGTGGGCTATATAAAATGTTTTTCTAACCACTTTGGCCACGTGGTTGTCAAATGAGAGATTACTATCAACTTGGGTCCCCAGGTGCCTAATTACTTCTTCTGTACTTAATGGATTACCACCTATGTGGTAATTTGTTGGCCAATGGGGATGACTATACACTTTTTGGTGTTTAGCTTGAGGCCATGGCTCTGGCACCAGTTGTCTGTTTCTATGAGGCCCTTTTGGAGGATGCTTGTGTCAGCTGGAGTGTTGATTATGGCACCCAGTTTGCAGTCATCTGCAAACTTGGTCAGCCACAGTCCTTCTGTGTTGGCCTGTACCTCCGAGAAATATATACCGAACAAGAGAGGTCCAGGACTGAGCCTTGTGGGATGCCACTTGTAACTGGTTTGGAGTCTGACATGGCTCCAGCAATTCTAACCATGTGGGTTCTGTCCTTGAGCCAGTTTGCAACCCATCTAGTGGCGTAGGGGTTTATATTTAAGCTGGTGAGCTTATCTATAATGCCCAAGTGGGGTATTGTATCAAAGGCTTTTGCGAGGTCCAGGTAGGCTGTGTGGACCACCTTCCCCTCGTCAATGGCCTTAGTGACTGTTTCAAAGAAATCAACCAGGTATAAGAGGCAGGATCTGCCCTTAACAAAGCCAAACTGGGTAGGATCCAGTGTCTGTAGGTCTCCAATATCTTTATTTATGTGTTCCATGATGATCCTTTCCATAGCTTTGCAGACCAAGCTAGTCAGGCTTATGGGGCGATAGTTTCCAGGATCCATTGAGGCACCACCTTTGTGGAGAGGGGCCACTGTTGCTGTACACCACTCTTTGGGTACATATCCTGTAGTAAGGCTGAGATTGAACAGTAGTTTTATGTTTGGGTTTAGCTCTTCTTGGAGTTCATGTAGGATGCAGCCCGGGACACCGTCTGGTCCCATTGATGCTGTGTTTTTTGCTTTGGAGAGGGCAGCTCTTACCTGAGCATCTGAGATGTCAGGGGGGGCAGCACTCTGCTGGGATAGATATTTGCCCTTTTGGTGGGGGGGGAGAAGTTTGCACTGAACCTGACAGCTAGGATGTTGGCAATGTCTGTGGGTTCGGTGTATTTTTTGTTATTTTGGACTAATTCTGAGCATATCTGGGAATTCCCACCCAGGTTCCTAACATAACTAAAGAAAGCCTTGTGATTATCCTTAGTGTCCTGTGCAATTTTTCTCTCGAAGCTGGCCTTAGATGATTTTATGAGTGCCTGTAGTTTTTTGCTAATACTGATCAGAGATGCCTTCCCTTTTTGGGATTTTGCTCTATCATGTAGTAGCTTCCTCCTTCAATTGTATAGTTTGTTTATGGCTTGGGTCCACCAGACAGGACGTCTGCCTTTGGAGGATTGGGATTTGGTTTTATTTGGGATTGCATGATCCATGCATTCCTGAAGGTGTTCATAGAATGCGTTTATAAAGGATTCTGCGGTCTGGGCCGTATTTTCCACAGGCTTTGAAGGATTCCACCTCGGTTTTGAGGATTGTGAAATTTGCATTAGAGAAGTTTTTCACTGTGGTTTTCAGGGCAGGGGGTGGAGTCGGGATGTGAATATCCAGTGAGATTAGTTTATGGTCTGATCTTACCAATGAGGGATACACTTCTGGTCTGGAGCATAGAGTCCCCATGTTGGTGATGATCAGGTCCAGTATGTTTTCCCCTCTTGTCATTTCAATTATTTTTTGGGTTTTAGTTGTTTTTATACACCTGACCTTTTCCTCTGTATTTATTTTTGTTTTGTTTTGTTTTTTTTTACATTAGATAAACTACCAAATCTCAGCATATGACACAGACAATACCCAACTCCAAAATCTAAATGTTATTAGAGATCTTGGGTTGATAATTCTTTACCCTTTGGTCATCAGGTAGTGACAAGAGGCAGATAGTTCTTTTACTTAGCACAGCTGATTGCCAAGGGAATTTCATCAAGATTCAAATAAACCATTGCCCCACTATATTCAGCAATGACTAGTCCAATTATTGAATATAATGCCCCCTTTGAGATGTGCCTTGCTAGACATATCAAACAACTAGAAGTACCCCAGGGGTTCCTAACTAATATGATCACAGTCTTGAAATCCCTACATGGTCAGAAAAGACTAGAGGCACTTTCCTTGTATTTAGTATCATACAGACTCCTGATGGAAGATCATTGCCTTCCCTTCCAGGCCATTAGGCACCCAGTGGTCCTGGATCTTTTGTACCAATACAAAATGAATAATCCTACAAATACCAGAACAAGGGATCAAAATCTTTACCAGAAGATAAATAAAACAAGGTGGAGATGTACACTGCATCTCCCATACCTCTGTAATTGATTCCCACTGCAAATTAAGCAGTATGATACATTATCTTCCTCCAAATGGGCACTGGATGATTGGAAGGGTATTCACAAATACACCCTTGGCTTCAATGTCCTGGCAATCCTTGAGAGAGGATCTTTAGTCTGGCAGTGGGTACTTGCAAAGTATAAATGGTCACAAGGCTCAGTTGCCTTGCATTCCCTATAATCCTTTAATCCAATGATCAATGGATAATTTTAGAAGAACTGTATTAAGAGAAAGAAATAATGGAAGGAATGATATAGGGAGTGAATATACAACAGTGAACAAGAGTCATAGGGAGTGAATATACAACAGTGAACAAGAGTCATAGGGAGTGAATATACAACAGTGAACAAGAGTCATAGGGAGTGAATATACAACAGTGAACAAGAGTCATAGGGAGTGAATATACAACAGTGAACAAGAGTCATAGGGAGTGAATATACAACAGTGAACAAGAGTCATAGGGAGTGAATATACAACAGTGAACAAGAGTCATAGGGAGTGAATATACAACAGTGAACAAGAGTCATAGGGAGTGAATATACAACAGTGAACAAGAGTCATAAGGAGTGAATATACAACAGTGAACAAGAGTCATAGGGAATATTCAATTAGAAGATATGGAAAGGGCAATAAGTAGGGGGAAGCCAGATCCTGTGTCAGGAGAATATGGCACTGATATGAAGTTTATCAAGAAATGTCAAAAGAGGAAAATAAATATTTCTTAGGAGTATTTAGTGAATGGTTTGATGATGGATTAAAATATTAAAATATCTATATGGGACTAATAAATTCACTTTGGAAAAATAATAAGACAAAGTCAGAAATCTTGAGACTTATTTTAAGAAATTTAGATTATAAAATTATGATCAGATTCTACAAGAGAGGTTTAGAACATGCTAAAGAAAGCAATAGGAGATGGAGTATATCTTGTGAAGGGAAGAAATTTTGGAGAAATGTTAGTGATAATTAAAAATACAGATAAAGTTGTTATAAAGGTAGAAATGTTGGAAAAAAGTTGAGGTATGTAATATTGATAAAGTGCATGATAATACAACATACAATGGAATATGGATCATGGTAAAGGAATAAGAAATACCAAGGAATGAGTTAAAATTTATTAAAGGGTAATATCATTGTTCCTGTGTAACGCAGTAGTTAATGAATGGATAGGGTGAAAAATCAAAGTGCACAAGGTCATAAAGGATATCATGTAGCCACAATATTATTTGGACTAAAACAAATGGGTTTATCAGAAATGTGAAGCAAGTGGAAAGTGTATATGAAGTACACTATTAAGAACAAATTGAGATTTGTTTGATAATGAATTAAGCTGATGATTTAGTGGTTATAATAAATAATAAAAGCTGGATGACTGAAGTAATATCATGTTTAATAAGTTCATTACTGAAAGTAGGACTCAGCATGAGACTCAAAAGTAGAGGGTTTGGGGATATAATTAGAATGACTGGTATGTACTTTAATATGAAAAAAAAATATTTGGGATATAAATGTTAGGGCTGCACAATGGGTAAGGGCACTTCAGAATTTACAAGACATAAAAGTATGGAAAATGTATAATTTATCTTTTAAGAAAATAGTGCTTTTTCTGCATTCCATTTTTCTATGAAAGTTAAATATTGGATGAGTATACATGTTACTAAAAATGTCAGAAAGAAAGTATAAGAACACTTTATTTTTATGGCATGTAGATTTCCTCATTTAAATCTCAATTAAAAAAATAATTTTGTACAATAAAAAAGGAAGGGCAGACTTAGAGTTAATGAACCCTATTGATTTTTCTACCTTGTTTGCTCTTATTTTGGGTACTGCAGCAAAAGGAAATTGGTTGTGGGTTGAATTCTGAGTACTAGATATGATGCTTATTTATGAAAAAAAACAGAGCAAAAGAAAGACAAAAACGGAAAAGAAAAAATGTATAGAATGTTATAATAAGATGAAGGAATGGAAAATCAATTGTGACAACTTAGAAAGGTAAAGGGGGATGGTATGAAGCATAGTGGAAAGTTTTAGTTAACTGATCCATAGCAAAATTTAAGAATAAGGAATAAGGACAGAATAATGAGACACTGGAAAAGATTTCAGTATGATAATGAATGCAAAGATTTTTTTACGGATATTAATGTTAG
The DNA here is from genome assembly GCF_019279795.1 of Protopterus annectens. NCBI lineage: Eukaryota > Metazoa > Chordata > Ceratodontiformes > Protopteridae > Protopterus > Protopterus annectens. The sequence goes on from NC_056729.1 coordinate 135,673,626, forward strand.
GCTAGCTAGTAACAAAAGTGTTAATGAAGTGCAAACAATCTGACAAGAGAAAATCTATAACAAGCACATAAGAAGAGATGGTAGGACTCATTTTCACAGAATGTGAAAAACTCTAGAAGTTTTGAGAAAAGAGAAGTCAGATACAGAAAGAAACTAATATAAAAGAGAGATTGATGAATATGATAAGGTAGGATTTTTATAGGAAGTTAATTTAATACATGCAGAAGGAATAGACAAAAATGTTTCTGTTTGTGTTTGGTTTCTTCCTACTTATGTTCATTTTTTGTGAAAAGTGAGGTGAGATATGGGGGGTAATGTATGCAATAAATGAGATCTGATACTGATACAAATGAAATTTTGGTAATAGATTAAATACTGAAGGTTCAATCACAATGTTCTTGTGTAAATGTATATATACCATTTTAAATGCATCATCTGTTTTAAGGTTATGAAAATAAGTTATGTAAATATGGATTTAATAAAGACTCAGACACTTTTTCCTGTTGGAGGAGCAGATGGGTGCTGCAGGAGCTGGGTGAAGCAAGGAAGAGAGTGAGGAGAGACTTAGTTTTGTGGATGAAACTGTTATGAATTCAAAGGAAAATACAATAGATAAAACAAATGCTGTGAGCAAAAATTATTCTTCAAGAAGGACATCTGAAAAATTAAGTTTTGCAGTGTTTAAATAAAAGAAAATTTAGGCTGATAACATCTTTCACTTTGTTAATGCAGAAGAAAAGTATTTTATAGATGATGAAAGTAGTGCAACAATTTCAGTGATGTACAAGAAGAGGGAAGTAGAAACCAGCAAACTGAGTATGGTGATTCTGCCTGTGAGTTATGAGACGTTGCAAGAGCCAGCCACTGTTGAGCTAAGTTATGAGGTAATGTAGGTGTCAGAAAAATAATTCACAAAGGCTTAAAACATATGCAGCATCACAGCCCTGATGTCTGGAATTGCAAAACAAAGAGTACTACTGAGAGGACAGAAAGGCACAGACTAGCGGTCCATGTAATGGCTTAAACATCAACAACAATTAACAGGTGCATTATCTGGGATGAAATTATTGTACCTTTAGGTTTCCCATTTACAGATATGAGAGCTTTGATCCACTTGGGGTTGACGCCATTTTCTGAAGCAACTTTTGAATCATTTTCTTTGGCACCAAAGTTTCTATGTTAGACAAAAAATATTTTTGCTGTCTATGAAAAAGCAATGTGCTGTTAAGTAAAACTGTTATGCAATGAAATAAATAACAATACTTTTTAGAAGTACGTAGTTGACAGAGAAGTAATTAAAGAATTTAACAGAACAATAATTAAGGAAAATAACTGTTTAAAAGTATTGGATATTGATACAATATTAGGAAGCTTGAGAATGGAACAAGGAGATGTTGGAATTTATTAGGTGTGGATGAAGGCAAAGGAAAAGATCTTTCTAGTGTTACAATTATTGATAGCAAAATATGTATATGATTAAATACTGGGGTTAAAACAAAGCATGTCTAGTGGTGCAGGCACACAGTTATTTCAAGCATGTCCTAAAAGGTGGTGCCCTCAGTGTAGAGGGATAGGCAACCTGAAAAATGACTGAAAAATTATACACAAGAAATGTGGCAAAGATGAACATTTCTGGTTTGACTGTGAACTTCCGAGTGACTGGGAAAGGGGGTGCTGGGAAAGGGAAAGAAATGACCATTACATCTTGACTCTTTTTCAGATACTGAATCTCAAGACAAAGGTATGTATAATGACACGGGGGGGGGGCAATGTTGGTAATATTGTGTAAAATGTTTAAAATTGATTTCATGTTGATTTTGGAGTATTTATGCTGTACTAAGTTATGATGAAAGTGATGTTTACGAAGTGAAGGATGATAAAACTGGTTTTGTGACAAGGGCTAAAACAAAATATAAAGCTAAAACAAAATAAACTGCAAAAAAGGCCTTGTAGTTATTTCCTTAAAAATATGCACCATTATGTATGAGGTAAAAAAAATTATCAGTAACAACTTCATGTTTGGAACAATCATCTGTCATTATCTGATTAGAAGATTTTAGGTTATTAAAGAAGAAACAAAAAAGAGCAAATGGGGTTTATATGGGGACATGACATAGTGTGGAGGTTTGTGAAAAACAAATTTTCAGGAATGGCTGTTTTGTTTAAAATAATGAAATTAAGTTGTTTGATATTGTTCCTGTTATATTAGGTAGATATGTTATTTATAATACTAGGTTCAGAAATAAGGTATTTATGATAGTCACTATTTTTATGCCAATATTACAGCTAAATTATACCAACATTAAAGATAGAGTACTCATTTTTCAAAAACTAAAATGATGTATTATTGTTAACAAGGATATTGTGGTGGTAGATGATTTCAGCTGCAATTTATGAATGCAGGGAGGTGAAAGCAATGCTGATATAAAAGCATTTAGGTAAGAGATGGAGCATTGGCAGCTATTGTTAGGAAATTATAGAAATTCTACGAATGGCAGATAGGTTATAGACAGAGAATGAACACATTTAACTTTCTCCAGGTTAATTGGAAGTAAATGCTTAGTGTTAAGTTTTATGTTTTTAGACCAGAAAACATTGCAGATTGAAATAGAGGAAGTTGAAACATCTGATAAGAAAGGAAAGAGATTAAAATGACTTATGGGTGAATTCTAAAAAGAAATAATCTTCTTGTGGAGTGAGCATACATTTATGAGTCTTTTTATATTTTATTGGAGCATTTGAGCATTGGTGGGTAATGCACAAAGAAAAGTATCCATCCATCCATCCATTCATCCTCAACCATTTTCCTGTTTTCACACATGGGGATCGAGGTGTCATAATTAAGTATTGAAACTGATTTGTGGAAGAAATATAAATTACAATATAAATGTTTAAATACCAGTGAGAAAGCATTATTAGATAGAGAAAATGAGTTAGCAATTGTAGAAATTAATTTATTTAAGACTAATCTAAAAAAAGAAATAAACTTGTTATATAAACAAAGATATTTTACATGGTGGCATGAAGAGTTTAATCCATTTTGGGGGGAAAAGTACAGGTTAATGAATGAAAAATGAATGGTATGATGGATTGGAAGGGTGATGTTTTTATGATCAAGAGAAAAGTATGAACATGGCGGTGAATTATGTTCAGGAAATACAGAGCACTAGACCAAAAGAAAGGAGTGGGGAGATTGTGGAGCACAAAAGTTTTCTAATGATGTAGTTTTATACACTTCTGAGGATATAAATATGAATAGAGACTGCTTATACAGGATGTTAATGTAAACAGTGCTTCAGAATTAGATGTGATTGGCTATAATTTTTATGTTGAAATGATAGAGAATCAGAAAATTGTATTGTTGAAACTTCTGAATGAATAGTTATATGATAAGTAAGAAATAAAATAGTATGTGAAGGAATTATAAGATTCATTTTCAAAACAGGGAAAGTGAGTATATCAAGAATTGGTGACCACTAACATTAAGCAACACTAATTATAAATTATTTATGAACATTTTGCAAAATTAGATGGCAGATGTACTGCATTATGTGATAAATTAAGGAATATATGGTATATAAGGGCAGCAAATAAGTGGATTTTTGATTTTGTTTAGATAAGTAATTGATTGTATAACAAGGCAAAAAATTGAATGCAAGCAGGTGTTGTGAGATATAGGAAAATATATATGACAGTGTAGTCTATGACTGTATGTGGAAAATAATAAGGGATTTTTTTTGGAAAAAAAGTCTAGTCACATTATTGGTATAAATTTATTGATGTACTTGTAACAAGTTATATCTAAGGGGTACTTAAGTGAAACTCTTAGCATAAAATGTGGGGTGAAACAAAGGTGTCCTCATACTGGAGTATTATTTTCTTTGGCAATGAATACTGTTATTAGAAGGTGTAAGGGGCAGGTGAAAGAATCAAAAGTAGATCAAAAACCCTCAGCGGACAAACTGGGCCAACAGTAATCAAAAGTAAAATGTATATGTAAAAAGCGGCACCAGAGGCAGGACACAGGCAGCAAGAATTTTACAAAAAACAGTTTTAATAAAATGAAACACCTACAAAATAAGAAAGGTAAGTGCTTTGGCACACAAGGTGCTTCTTTAGACCAAACTACTACATCACCAACTCATCATATTTAAATATTGCCATCAATAAAACAATCATCAAATCAAAAAAGTTGCACTAATTATCTCAACAGATCCCTGGACCTTAGCATTGGTTTTAAAGAGACTCTATCATTCAAGCCAGGCTTTTTGTCAGCCTGTAGCTTTACAATCCAGTGTAACTCCCTATTCTCAGTATAATTCCTGAGATCACCCCCACGTGGTCCTATAAACACTTTTTCAATAACCTTAAACATAAACCTATGCTCCAGACCTTGCTCTGATACATGTCTAGCCAATGCATTACTGCTATCACATTTCCTTATACCATATATGTGTTCTTGAATCCTCTCATAAAATGGATGATCAGTCTTACCTATATAAAAGCTTGTACATGACTTATATGTAGCTAAATAGACCACATGGGGGGGGGTCTTACAATTAGCATACTTTAAAGGAGTGAGCCTTTCCAGTAAGTGGATGAACTACAATGTTTGAGGTGTCTATATAGGGCCAAAAAATCACAGCTGTGTCAAATATGTGTTCCTTGTATATCAAGATCCACTTAACATCATATAGCATTATTCCTGTAGCATAATTGGTACTTAAGGGACTTCTTATTCTTGTATCTGACATAAGGTTTCTCCCCTACTATATCCTTAATTCGATCATCTGTTGTCAAAATCTTCCAATTGGACCTAATGACAGCTTGAATCTGTTCTATATCACTGGCATAGGATAAGGTTAAGGGGATATGTCTATAAGCCTCTGGATTTGCACTCTTGGTGATACCATCCAGTCTTCCACTATAGTTGTCAGAGAAATAGGGCTTAGCAGTGTTCAGTCTCAGGGGTTGTATTTCTTCACACATTTCTTCTACTTCATTATATTTATAACCCCTTTTTCTAAAATCTTTTTGCAGGGAGGTCGAATCTGTGGTAAAACCTTCATCTGAATTGTTCAAACATAATATCCTCACTACCTGACCTCTAAGAATATTCCTATACATATAGGGTGGGTATATGCTATTATGTTGAATAATGGTGTTTTTCCTGCATGGTTTTCTATACAGTCCAGTTGAAAGCACACCTTCCCTGTTCTTACTTATGCAGACATCTAAAACACAATCTGTTCACCAGAATGATTGCTAGTAAATCTCAAAAAAAGATTTTGTAGTATGTAGATAGGAGAAAAAATGTCTCAGCTGTCCCTCATTGCTTTCCATAACAGATAGATGTCATTAACAAACGTTTTATAGAATATAACATAATCAGCATACTCATTGCCCCTTAGTACATATTGATGCTCCCAGAAGGCTAAAACCATATTGGCGTAACTATTAGCATAATAAGTGCCCATAGCTATGCCAGTCTTTTAAAGATCTACCTTCAAACGTAAAAACATTGTTCTCTAGGACAACTTCTAAAAATAGACAAATCACATATATTTGTTTGATGTCATACTCACTGTGTGTCATAAGAAAGTGTTAAGTCATATCAATCTCATCAAAATTAGGAATAATTTGTAAAGAGTGATTCCAGATAGAGTGTTACCATCAGGCAATCACTCAGGTCAACATCCATTCTTGAAAATGCATAAAAATCTTTTAAAAACTGCTTTGTTTTCTTCAAAATAGTCTTCACCCCCATCTAAAACATTGTGTAACTGTTTATCAACATATATGGTGAAGGGTTCTGTCAACCACCCTCTCCCTGAGACAATAGGTCTAAATGGTGGACAATAAACATTTTTGTGTATCTTGGGGAGTCCTTGAAAAACTGGTGTAATGGGATGTTCAGTAATGAGATATTGTGAAAATTCCTCAGTTATCAAAAAATTATCTAAACAATCCTGTACAAGGAATAAAATTGAATGTCGAATAGTGTCAGTATAACTAACAGGGATTTGTTTATACACAGTCTCATCAGACAGCATGGCATGAATAGAATCTTTATGGAACTGATAGTCTATAATGACAACCACACCCCCTTATTGGCAAGTTTTATCATTAAGGTAACATCATTCTGTAGATCATTAAGAGCCTGCCTCTCAACTTCATTCAAATTAATAAAACATTCTTTTCAAACGCCAGAAACTGAAAACAAATTAAACAGGTCCTGTTCACATTTCCTGCAGAACACTTCTAAAACTGGGTCTAACAAAGGCTGGAAAGTACTAAGTTTTTTTAAAAGACTGACCCATGTCATGTGGGAAAAGCATTTTTAACATAAAATACCTATTGAATAACCTCAAATTGATAACCACATCAGAGAAATCAGTAGATTGTGTGGGATGAATGTGAAGCCATGTTCAAGCAGGGAAACTTGCATGTCATTTAAAACCTGACTGGATATATTAAAAATCATGGACTCAACATTCTTCTCCAAATCGGCTTCAGAGTAGTAGACTGTGGCTTCTCTAATTCCTGTCATCTCCTCTTTCTCCCTCTGCTGAGGACCATTCTCTGCTGTTCAATTAAACTGTTTGACCAGTAGAGGTAGACACAGCTCGGAAAAAAACCTGTGGAGGAGCATGAGTCTCCTTTCTTACATCCGGTTGGTGCACACTCGATGTCTCGCACGCCTGTGAACCAATCAAAATGCATGGTTGTGGAGGTGTGTGAAAAGACTCATTCATACTGGCTTATATAAATCCAATATAGCCTCAGGTTTATTGTCAATATCATTAGACTGAGGCCAAGTAAAAATATGGCCATGCTTAAAATCTGATAGATCACGTCTTAGTTTCTTGGTTTTCTGCACCTTGAGGCAAGTCTCATAAGCTGCTACATTATTAATGATCTCATCAAGGGCAATGAAGTGTTAGTTCTTGGTTTATATCCTGAGAGTATGTCTCAACATAGTGATAAGATGGACAAAGTGGTGCTCCATTTAGATGGAATAGCAGGTGTAAAGAAATGTTATTTAATAAATTGTGAGATAGCAATGAGGTGAAATCTAAGATGGATAAAAAGTGTGAGGGGTAAAATATGCTTCTTTTATGTATATAAGTTTTGTACTTGTATATATAATATAATTTATATTAAGGTTGAACAATAATGCTGTGTGCATAATAATCAGATATTTTATATCAATAAAGCCCCTACTGTTTTCAGTGAGTGCCATGGGATCTTTAAATCCAAGTGATCTGCAAAGTACTTAATCAGATGGGACCTGTTTAACAACTCATCCAAAAGATATCAGGGTCACAAGTGCAGCACCCCTTTTATAGTGCACAGCAGTACATAATTGGAGAATGAATCCCAGCACCCACAGCTTTCTGCTCCCCAAGCACTGAAAGTGAGTGTGATACCTCTTGAGCCACCAACACTGTTGCAGTACCCCTTTACATAGTACTATATACCTCTGCGCAGTTCCTGTAAGGTTAGCCTTTATAATTGCAGGTTATGATCTTCCAGATAATACCTTACACTTCTCAGCTTACCTTGCAGTCCATTTTGCATCTGACATGAGATCAGCCATAAAAGTTACTAATAAGTATTATTTTGTACCAGATATATTCTAATGAGGCTGCATTCCTTGGGTGTCTGTGAAATGCTATCTTTCACAGAAGCACATCTGTGGCATAAGGACTACACACATTTTGCTGCTTGCGATCAACATGCCATGATCCCATGCTGAGTGTGACTTACAGGCTGCCATTTTGTTTTGCTGTAGATTTATAGCAATGACTGCCATTCTAATGCCCCTAGAAGAGCATCTGTCAGGTGTGTTAAGATGAGCAAAAAATGTTATTTCTCCTACATTACCAGTTCAGGAGTGGCTGCTGGGATCTCATACAAGCTCATTCTCATTCTGTATTGAGGATTTCTTCACTGCCATAAAGATCATTGGGCATGAGAAGCAGAGATGAGGTAGGAACACCCTGAATGGTATAGTGAGTATTGCTATTTATAATGATTGTCATACTGCAGTTTATTACTTGTGTTGATTTCTTGTACATCTTTTCTACTAATAAGAACTTCTTTCACAGGCAGATTTCAGGATAATCTAGGTTTACCAATGCGACTAATTGTATGTATGTTGGGTACATTGCTTGTGACAACCATATTGTTGTTACACCATGTGGTTTTGGGAGTTAGGGTGCATGACATTACCCCTGGGCAAGTTTAGACATCATTTCCTACTTCTAGCTCATTATACATACCTCTAGTAAGGCAGGTCTTTATGACCCATATAGTGGTGCAGAGGGCTGTGATATATGGAGGCACCATATATTGCTTCTGCTTCTCTGCACATAAACATAGTAATAAAGTAAGTCTATGGGGAGAAAGGCACCAATTTAAGTTTTAGTTTGCTTCCAATTATGTGTTAATCTGCTTGAAACTAGCATTTACTATTTAATTTACTATTTATTTACTAATTAATACTCAACCCAAACAAAACTAAACTACTCATCTTCCAAACCACCAAACATACTCAAGACAACTCTCACTTTAACATCACAGCAAAAGACAACACCACTATATACCCAACTGAACAGACCAAATTGCTAGGAGTGGAAATAGACAATAAACTAAAATTTGACTTTCACATATCCATGACCATAAAAAAGTCCACAAAAAACTAGGAGTGTTATACAGAAATAAGCAACTTCTCACCAAAGCAGCAAAGATTTCAATAGCAAATTCCCACCTTATCTCCACCCTACTTTATGCCTCTCCAATATATACCAACCTAAAGCAATGCGATCTAAACAAGCCAGAGACCTGCTACAACAAAATCGCCAAATTTGCCACAGGGACATCCAACGTAGTCACCACTGTCTCTCACTTGCTGAACTGGGCTGGCTTAAACTCCCTCACCTCCTTCAATGGTATCAATTCTCACTCACCCACAAACTAGTAAACCATCCACTAAATGTCCCATCTCTCCAGAATCTACTCCAACCCTATCGCACCACCAGACCACTAAGATCCAGCAACAAAAATCACTTGCAGATCACTAAAGCCAATAACTCTGCTGGTGAAGCACTATTCTCTTGCACCATAGCCAAATTATGGAACTCCCTCCCACCCACAATTACCTCCATACCATCATGCACCCACTTCAAAACTTTACTAAAAGCACACCTAAAAACATGCTGGCTATGCCCTTGCAACTCCCACTCTAATATCCCCTACCCCATCCAACCACTACCTTTCTTTCCACCTCACTATCTACCTTGATTATAGCAAGCTCAGATGCTCATAAGCCTAGTACTTGTTATACAGCAGGAACTTCTTATTGTAACAGTTGTTAATGTCTGTTATGTACTTCGCAGATAAAGATTCTAGTTGTCTACCGATGTACTATGTTCTTCATCTGTACATATGTTTGTAATTAATTGCTATGTTAATCAAATTGTTAATCGCTATGTAATCCAATGTAACTACTGTCTGTTTAACTGTGGAGCTTTTCTCCCCGGGCCTCTGCTGAAAATGGACCTACATCCAGTCGGACTCTCCCGATCAACAAATGTAAATAAGTAAATAATAAATAAATAATTTACTAAATGTTCAATGTGTATTATTATCTTGGAGCTTTTCTCCCCAGGTCTTATCTGAAAATGGACATATATCCAGTCAGACTATCCCGGTCAACAAATGTAAAATAAATAAATAAATAAATGTGTTGAGCTGTAGCTTTGTACCGTAGTTAGAATCTTGGCCACATCTGTATGTAACCGAGTCATAACTGTCTCATTTGGCACCTGATGCTGCTTCCTGATCTGGCACTCTTCAATGCGAGGCTGTGGATGAATAAAAAGTAAGTTCTTCAATCTGACATCCTCTCCTAAGGAGGAGTGTAAGATCCTACAGCCTTATACCCTCATGAGGTCCTTCTGCTCTATGCCTTCATGATTTGTGTGAGAGAAATAAAAGGTATATTCTTTGATCTGGCAATCCTCACTCCTCTCCTAAGGAGGAACGCCAGGTCCTAAACCCATCCATTCTACTGCTTGCTAGCAGATTTACATCACAAGCAAATAACTGGGGAAAAAAGCAGATCTGCTGATCATGTTACCAACACCTTGTGCCCAGGGTTGCTACCTCATTTGTCCCACCCTAGCTACACTGTTGGCATGTGAAATTTGATTACTTATATATCCTTTGCTTTTCAGGATGGGCAGAGTGAAAGAAGAGCACTGACAAGGAGACAGCAGAGATTAATGTCACAATACAGTTAGCACAATCATTCTTCCACACATATACTGTGTATGATGCCTAACCTGTGGGTCCTTCTCACTTTCTGTCTCTCTTCTGCAGACTAAGGTGCTCCATCTGTGCTTCACACACATTAAGTATCATCCATTTACACCCCGGTTATGGAACTGACTCATACTGGTGTGCAGAGATGCAGTGCTTCACTTGTGGGAGGTATCTGCCCCATCCCATGGGGGCACTCCAACTAACTCAGTTTCTCTAGCTCATTTCCAGCTGGAGCATGTGGTGGAAGCAGCAGTTGACCAGAAGATGACTTGCTAGGTTAACATGTGTCAATCTTTCTTGAAAAACATGTTGAAATAGCTGAACCACTTGCAAAAGCAATCAATCCACGAGAGGTGGGTTTGTACCATGCCACTGGTCTGCTGCACTCAATATCTCTATTGACTGGGAACCAGTAATGTCCATCTAGGTTGGCCAGCAGCTAGCATGCTGTTCATACCCTAGCCTCTCCCAGAGATTTGACTTCCCTCTATATGTTTATATATATTCCATGGCTCATCTCTTGTGTACGTAAAGCCATCCAACTTGTCTGTGCTCTTGTGCAGTCTTGCTGTCTATGCTCCCCCTTCTGCCCTCTTCCTTCATGTCTTTAACCTCACTCTTCCTTTTTCTGTAAACACATATAAAATGGGGCCCTTTGCTCACAAAAAGAACATGTACTCTAACTCCCCAAACCCTGCTTATCCTTATCCTCTTCTTAATGTGTGCTCATCTGCTTGCCTTAGTCTCTTTCCTTCTTTCTTTCCTCCTCTTTCAAGGAACAAGTAAGGTGTCCAACTTGCTGGGTATACATTAACTGGCCATTCACTTGTGCTATGCATTTTTTTTCTTTAAATCATAAAAAGGGATCCTGCCACTGCTTTGAATATTCACTCCATCTGCTGTACCTTGCATATGTTTTCTCTTAACCTTCATGCAATGAGATATGAAACTGCTTCCTTTGTGTTGTTCCATGCTGCATTAGCCTTAACTATAGTGGCTCTTTCCTGCTAAAGATAAAACAGTTAGCCAGCTTCCAAAGCTTCAGGTGACCTTCCACACACCAAAACTTCAAGCAGCTTGAGCTGAGCTGACTAAAAGACAAGTTTTGGTGCAGAGTCTTTTAGAGCTTTCTTGCCAGCAGAATGGAAGGGAGGCTGATTCTGGAAAATGATAATGCTAGGAACAAAAGTAACTCACTAACTAGCTAAATAAATAAATGTCTACACACTGACATAAAAATGCCAAAAAAACAAGGAGGGTGGAGGGAGGGAGCAGTTACTGCAGCAGTGATCATTCGGACATCTACTGCTATGGTAAGTTCAACTTACACAATTGTACTATGATCTTGTTAATTTGTTAATTTTTATTTTATTTTTGTTTATAATTTTAAAGATTGTAAACTATACCTTGTTATGCCTTGTATGCTATGTAATGTTTATCTCTGTAACATGTATTCTTTGTCGGAGCTTTTCTCCCCAGGACTCCATTGAAAATGGGTTCACTTGGCCCAATGGACCATCCTGGTTAACCAAAAGCAAATAAAAAAAAAAATAAATAAATAAATAAATAATAGATCTTCATATTTGGGAGGTGGAAGGAGAAGAATCCAGGATCCCCTAGAGAATGGCCCTAGCAAAACTAGATCTAGGCCTAGAGAAGGAATCAGGCTTACAATGCTCTGTAAAAGCATGTGCAGAGGACAAAGTACAAGCTTCTAGAATACTTCTAGAATCCAATGCTTTCCAAAAGGTCATAGATGAAGCCAAGGCCCTGACAGAGTGGGCATTGACCCTGCCTGGAATAAACTTGTTATCCTAAATGCTTCATTCTGGTGCTTATGATTTTTCTCTTCCTCTGTGGTTATCTCATTAAGATACAGCTTTCAACCAATTCACAAAACAGGCCTTGCTTAGTTATTTATTTTTATTTTTCACTAGAGTATATTCTAAATGTTGCAAGCCATCTACTTTCCTGAAATGTATCCTTATAAATCACAGCCTAATTCAACAGATTTTTAAAGAGTAGAATATAGATAGAAGCTTGCCATGCATCGTTCATAGGTTTATCATTTCAAAGGTAGTTACTAGGCTATCAGCCCAAAAGCCATTTTAGGCCTAGCCAAGGTTACCCCAGTTTTACCAAAATATTACTAATGTGTCAGTAACCCAAGCAGTTTTACAGTTACAATATAGGCTTATACATACATATCAAGTGGTTACAGGCTGCCCCTGTCTGTTAGGGACATAGGTGCCAAATCAGAGTAAAAATTGCCATTTCCCATCAACTAGTCCAAGTTATTTGAAATGGGTTAGGGATGAGCTTTACATCCCGTGGAAAGGAAGCCTGTTCCAGAGAAGGGGTCATTTTCGATACGTATACCTCTCTCTCCAACAAGTCCTGTTTATATCGTGGATAGGGTTTAGGTCCTTAGAGGAGGTATTTCTGATGCTATTTGGTTGCAAATATTTGTATTTGTTCTACCTATCCATATGCACACAAAAAGATGTATTTTTGTTTGTTTTATTTTTACTTGCCTTCTGTTTCCTGAGAAGTTCTATATATTTTTAGCAAATTGAGAGCAAAATTGTACTAAATGGTAAAAAAACACATGATCTAAATTTTCAAGCCATATTGAAAGCAACTTAAGGTGAATAGGTATACTATGATTGCAAAATCATTAATGAATGAAATTTAATGTTTTTTTCTTTCTTTGTTTCTCATTCTCTTTTCTTTCTCTTTTTTTCCCCTTCCTTTATGTCCATTCGGTACAGATATTGCTATCATAGAAGTGCAGTATGTCATTCACATTTATAAAAGGCACATTAAATGAGTAAACTTTTAAGAATTATTCATTGATTATAAGGTGAAAGGTGATAGTTTTAGAATGACTATCATATTTTTCAAAGAAATTAATGAATTCACTATTGTATATCTTAATTTGTCTTAGAAAGATTTGTTTCAGGTATTCATATGACATTTGTACTATTACACATTCACACTAGATTAAGAACTTCATTTCAAGTGATACAATATTATATTTCTGAAACTTAATGTAAAATAATATTGGCCATCATGCTTAACTATGGTGCAATTTTAAGTATCTGAAGTGGAATTATATTGACATCTACTTCACCAGTTTTGTAAAAATCTTGTTAAATATGCCACAGGATACATATCTATAAACTTGGAAACAGCACAGATATTTGTGGCTTGATAAATTATTTGTTAGTAGTTTATACTTTACGTCTCAGACTTAGTACTTTCAGTTTCCAGTCATGAAAAGATGCAACTGTTTTTGCCACGTTATGTTAGACTGAGGTCCCAGCTGTCCAAACAGATGGCAGCTCAAGTGGACATAAAGATCCCACAGCACTTATGATACAGCATAAGGAACTTCCCTTGGTGTGCTGATGAAACTGTCCCCAGGTTAGTATGAATACCATGTCAGGTACCCACTGAAATAGATCACCTGACATCAGACTAAAAAGGTAAAAAAATAATAAATAAATTACTCCAAAATCGAATGCATTTAATACCCAAAATAAATGTACTCCTCTTCAATAATTTCTTTAAAGGATGACAGTATCGTGACTGCCATTAGTTTAATATTGTAGTGAAAGACTGTGAAGGGCTATTATTATCAGACTGCAATCCCTGTATGTCAGACCATAGAGAACCAAGACAATTCGGTAAGAATGGTGATTAGTAACTTCTGTCTGAGTGTACTTGAACTGAAAATAGTTGAAAAGGGTCATGCCATGATTTGGTCTGTAGCACTGATTCCAAAAGGAGATGAAAAATGAAAAACAGTCATGACAATTACAGATCTAACTGAAAAGGTATTAGCATTACAGGGTACATATTTACAATTACAAGATGGTGAAAAGACATTCTGGGATGTAGCAGTTGTTTATGTCAGATCAGGGATAAGTACGTACATCATTTTGTCAAACAATGTAAACATGACAAAGCTGGAACAAATAAGTGAATGATGGCATTTCAAGATATAGAAGAGCAAGAAACAAATGTAAAAATAAGTTTACATGTCCATTTTGTACGTGTTCCCACTTAGTATCATCCTGTATTACATTATTCAGTATTTTATAAATGGGAAACATTATTAATTTAAATGGAATATTTTCATTACTGCTCCAGACCATAGGCAGCAAACTATATGAATAATGATACAAGGTTTATAAGATAGAAGATCATGAAGTGTACAATAAACACATTAAACATAGACCCAATAAGCAAACCCCTTATTTATATCAAGTTACAGGTATGCACAGCTTTCCAGTTACTTATATTAGCTTACAGGCATGCACAGCTTTCTGATATCAAATCAGCAATTTAATATATGAGAATAGTGGAAAAGTTATGAGATTTTGTGTATATGGTAACCAAGTAACCACAGGAAAAGTACTGATTCCAAACGGAGATACTTCCACAAGTTTTATTACTTGTAAGCACGAAATGCAATATAACGAACTGTGAACTTACGTACAAAAACAAAAACAGAAAACAAAGTAATAAGTGAAGCGCTTTTCGTCCGGATAATATCCGGACTTCTTCAGACATTTGGTTACCTTTCACAGCGAGTAAAAATATTTGTTAATATAATAAAACATTTTTATATATAGTAGAGATGGAAAAGAACGTTAATATACAGCACCTACAGTTCACTCAAGCTAGATTCTACTATATATATAAAAACTTTTTTATTACATTAATATATAAAAATGTGTTATTATATTAACATATATTTTTACCCTTTTACATCAATAGTATCTGTGTTGTAAACAATAATTTTAAACGGATCATTCACTGGTTTTAACCAGGATATGATGAAAGAGTTTGGATTTTTAGGGAATACTTTTATAATACTGATTAATATTTGACATCATACGAAAAGTGCACATGCATTTTTACTGTTATTTTTAAATGTGTAACAAATGGTTTCAGGGTCTAGGGTTGGTTATGTTAATTTAGTAGTTTATTCACTTTATTTTTAATTTTAAGATATATGTAAGTGAAATGTGAAATTTTAAGTTTTATGTTGGTTAAATGGTTGGAAAAGGTCACTGCGATTTGAACCGCTTACTATGAGAACTGTCTGTAACTTGATTGGTTGAGTTACACACAGGAGTTTATTTAAACTCGCTGTGAGAGGTAACCAAATGTCTGAAGAAGTCCTGATATTATCCGGACGAAAAGCGCTTCACTTATTACTTTGTTTTCTGTTTTTGTTTTTGTACGCAAGTTCACAGTTCGTTATATTGCATTTCGTGCTTACAAGTAATATAACTTGTGGAAGTATCTCCGTTTGGAATAAGTACTTTTCCTGAGATTTTGTGTATATGCTGGTGCACAGTTCCAGAAACCCCCAGTGAACCCATGGCTATAGTCCAGTGTCACATGTATCTCTGAGGAAAAATTTGTTATGCTGAAATTGCTTTTGAGGTGCTTGGTCAACAAAAGCAACTTTCGCTCCAAATCAGTGCAGGTCTTGTCACTGTAACTGTATTCATTTTACAGCAACAAAAAGGCCTGTATCAAAACAATAACTTTGACTGTTGTGCAGCAGTTGTAATGTCTCTTGTAACATTGTTGTGGAGGATGTGGAGGACCTGATAAGACCTAAGGTGAAGGAACAGAATCCAAACAATTTGTAATCATGTTAGGGATAGATGCCATGTTATCTATATGTAGTGTGTGTAGCAATTACAAGTGTAGAAGGAACAGGTACAACACAGACACTCTACAGCCATTAGCAGCCTTTAGTTGTACAGTCATCCTTTCATGTATTCTGTTTTGATTTTGTGATGTATGATCAAACTTGCTTAATGTCAAACAAAATGCACAGACAACAGTAAGAATGAAGATACATAATGCTGAATTACTTAAACATTGAACAAGTGAAAACATCAAAACAGGAAAACAAGTTCCTTTCCCGATCATTACACTAAACCACCCCCATAACACTAGTTTTCAATTTGTCTAGACAGTGCCAGTGTTAAGGGAAGTTTTTTTTTAAATTATAGTGTGGTGTTAGGGTTGAGGCAGGGCAGGGTTAGGGTTAGAATCCATTACTGAGGTACAACACAGACACGTTAAAGTCATCGGTGGCCTTTAGTTGTAAAGTTATCCTTTTGTATTTTCCATTTCATATCGACTACTCAGCATTGCCTTAGCAGTGTATGTACAGCACATATAATCAAATGCAGTTTTGTACTGTAAGAAAGAGTAACTTTAGAACAGTAGTGTAGAAAAAATGCATAATTGTTGCTGTACCTAAAATTACTGGAATAAACTACCAGTTGTGTAGTATGATTGACATTTTATATTCAGTCAAAAGCTGAATATCTAGATATTTTAGAGATATTGTCAAGTCTGTATAGCAAGTGGTGTTTATGCTTGCTTCTTAGCTAGGAGTATTTTGTTTTATAATAGTTTCTGCTATTATGTGTCAGCATTGCATTGCAGTACCATGACAATTACAGGCTGACCTGTGAACATGAAGGAGGAGGAATAGCTTGAGGCTGAGATGGGTAATCTATACTACTTTGGCTTCTTTTAAAACTAGTCCTGTATGACCCTGCTGTATTTAGGTGTTGAGCACTATTAAGCACTTGAAAAGGGTGCCAAGACTTTTATGTTTGTCTGCTTAAAGGTTTATATGACTAGGTACCTTATGATCCCCGTGACCCCTTGTCCAGTATATGCCTTTGTTCCAAGGTATCAGTGTTTTCCTCATGCAGGCATTGTCTTCATGGTATGATAGGACGTGCATTGGTCTAATGATTCCCTTATTCCTTCTCTGCTTCTGTATGCAGCTGAACTGCAGTTGAAGTTAGAACACAACAGTTAGAGATGGAATAGAGGATTCGACAGTCAGAGAGGGTTTAAAGAGGATTTGACAGTCAGAGAGAGTATAAAGGGGATTCATCTTGCTAAAAGTTTTCCATGCTACTGATGCCTGATGAACAGCCTTAATAAATGTTATATGTACATCCTGAGGCCCACTGTAATGAGGATGTGACATAGGTGGATGAAGTAAAGCTTGCACAGTCTCTGCTATCCCCACCTGATAATGTACCGTGTCCTTTCAATAAGATCCATAAAGCTCTAGTCCACATTCCTTGGTGGTAAAATTAAAGGTAGTGCCTAAAATATGGAATAAGCTGCCAACCCAAATAACCTCAACCAGCTCAATTATACAATTATAAAAGCTCCTTAAGTCACACTTAGCAGACAATGTTGGCAATGTTCCTGTAGCACTCCTGAATAGACCTTCCTAGCCTCTCTGCAAATTATTGTCCTAGTATTAACAACATTGATAGGGAAATAGCCTACTGTATCAGTAAACAGTATTTTACTCATGATGATTTATAAAGTGTATGTTTCTAGCTAAAGAACTGTATTCATCATTAGTTAACCTCTGTTTAGTCTGTAATTGGCGCTGTTGCCTCTTTCTTAAATGCTTTGTGAAATGTTGTGCTTCCTTCTTACATGTTTGTAAAACACCAGTTTGGATTTGTATATGTATTTTTTCTGGAGCCTTTCTCCCCGGGCCTCCACTGATAAAGGACCTGTGTCCAGTCAGACTTTCCTGGTTAAGAAATGTAAAATAAAATAAATAAATAAATAAATAATGATAGCTATTCAAGATCCCTTTTTGTATGCTGGTTCCACAAACCTGTCAAGCCAGTTTCCTAGGGCATCCTTAGTGTAGGCAAGTTGACATCATCTCAAAATCTCCATCAACATTATAATCTGATCCCTGTTCTCCTTTTGTGATCACCTCTACCCTATATGCCATTCTTTATTTCACATTCTAGTTGGATACCCATTTTGTGGGAAACCATCTATCCCTGATAGTCTGTGTTGCCTTGTACATTTCCTTATGTATGCACCCCTGGCAGCCTATTCTAGTAACCATCCCTTATACTCATATCTGTGCTGTTTGTTCTTCACTATTTCACCACTTTGCATTTCTCAAAAACATGGGTCTCTCCTTACAATTAAAATAAACCCTTGCCTTAACCTCACTTTATTCCATCCACTGTCTCATCTCCATGCATTGAATTCATTTCCATACTTGCTTCCTGCGTTCCCCTCCTTCTTGAATTTTTATGTTACACTTTTTCCTGTGGGGTTTTGGAGTGCTGACCTGACAGTAACCCCTACAGTACACACACATAATTTACAGTCTTGTATAGGTCAGACCTCCAGTGGGGATACAGCAGATATTAGTGGATTAGATTACTTACTTTCCTACATTGTATAGGTTTGTAACATCACATTTATGGAAATATCTTATCAATCTTCTAAAACAGAGCATACTGACTGCTGGGTTGGGATGTGGAAACCATGGTATAGCATCTCACAATACAGTTTTAGGTTTTCAGAATACACAAGGGGTGTCTCTTGACCAGTGGTGAATAATTCATCATCTAACAGATGTGTTCACATTTTGCTCCTCTTGGTTAATAACACTTAATACTTCCTGTGGTAAATGGTGATATGTACTACATGCCATTTGTACTAGGTCATTGCCATACATCTGCTGTGTGAAGTGGACTTCACATAGGTGGCAGCTCATGTTAGCATGCTAGTCAAAGTGGCATGCTGATACAGCTACAGCAAACATGTACCTAAATTATATGTTTGTGTTATACTGAGACATAATGCAACCATGTCTTATATAGTTTACAAACTGTTGATGTGGCAAAGAGATATCTGCCTCTGTGTACAGTTCTGGCTTTCACGTGGGAAGTCGTCAATCATTATATGGCAGATGTGTGTGTGTGTGTGTGTGTGTGTGTGTGTGTGTGTGTGTGTGTGTGTGTGTGTGTGTGTGCATGTGTGTGTGGGGTCTATATCATAACATCAAAGTTCTCTGACATAGAATGTTATTATATCGAACCCTAAATACCGAAGTGTGAAAACATCGAACAGTCACAATAGTGAATTTTTCCCAGGGAAAAAACTTGCTATTCCGGGAAACATACACACAGCACAAACACACACAAAAAACAGCCATCCACACACATACACTTAAATTCCTACACCTAAACTAAACTTTACATACAGTACTAGCTATCCACTTACCTTAACCCAACCCTAACCCTAAGGTCCATCACTATCGCTCACTCACCTCACACGCGCCCTAACCCTAACTCACCTAACCCACCACCTAACCTAACCTACACACAATCGCACACTTACCTAACCCGTGCCCTAACCCTAACTCACCTTACCCACCCCCTAACCCTAACCTACACACAATCGCACACTTACCTGAACCCGCACCCTAACACTAACATCCACACAACCGCACACTTACCTGACCCACTCCCTAACCCTAACTCACCTAACCCGCCCCCTAACCCTAACCTACACACAATCACACACTTACCTGAACCTGACCCATAATGCTCCAACATATTGAACGCTGAAAACAGCGAAGCCACAGCAACGGCCCACTGAATTCTTTCCCTGGGAAAGAATTTGGTGTCCTGCACCTTTGCTGTTTTCAGCATTCGACATTACGGGTTCAATATTATAACATTCAATGTTAGAGAACTTCGATGTTATAATATAGACTTGTGTGTGTGTGTGTGTGTGTGTGTGTGTGTGTGTGTGTGTGTGTGTGTGTGTGTGTGTTTGACTATGTCCGTGTATTGCTTTAGAGGACTTTTAATGAACTATGGCTCTTCTTCCTTGGTGTGTAAGGCTATAGTATCTACTCATGTCCCATATTGTCTTATTAACATAAGAACTACAACAACTTCCTGCAATTTTGTGTCAGCCAAAGTGATAGCTGGTGACTTCAAAACAAGGGCTGGACTGCACGAAGCATCTGAAGGGGGAGCTAATTGGAATGGGGTGGTGCTCTATTATGGCAGGTCAGTGACCATTGCCTGTAATCAAACAACAGATGGGGTCATTCACTCTCACCTACAAACTGCCTCAGTACCCACATTTTATGGCTACTTTATTGACTATATACACCTCAGATGTCTTATTGCAATGAACAAGACAAGCCTTAAGTGAAATGGAGCCATAGTCAAAGGACTTCATGAGCTCCACTCTTGCATTGCAGTCACCCCTGCACAGTGCCCTTCCCCTATTTTCTCCTCATACAGGGCCCATGCTATCCAGATAGACTACTCCTTTTTTATTTTTCTTTAAAATTTGTCTTACTTTTTGCTTTTCCACCATCCTTTTAACGGACCATAAGTGGACAAGATTTCACTGTACTAAACATTGAGGAAGTAACTGAATTACGCTGGAGGTCTGTGAGTCACTACGTCAAAGTATTTGAGATGCTCTGAGGTGCATATTAGAGTTTTTTTTTTTTTACAAATTTTTACTCAGTGAATTCAGTGATAAACCAAACAAAACATCATTAGAAAAGAAAAGACTAGAAAAAAAGAAAGAAAATTAATCTTGTGTTATCTTTTAAGAAAAATAAGTTGTGTCTAAAGCTTAATGTTCAAAGCAAACAGACAAGTAGTTCCCCAATAAACTTAGGAGACAAATACTTGTAAGTATATATTAATATTGTCTGGGAATAGTCTCTGCCTTCCTACATCTCCAAAAAAGATAGTTACATTCTCTGCACCCCTCTGTTAGGTTAAGATGAAAGTAAAAACACAAATGGCCAGGTGCATATTTTATACAGCTGAGGATCTGGGACAAAAAAACACAAAAAACAAAGCACAATTGGAGAATTCACACAGAAACATAGGGTGCATGAAGACTCACACAGACGGAATTACAGCCAAAAACTCAAACAGATAACCAAGTGCTGTTAGATAGCAATACTGCTCAGGGCATCAACAATCAGTTGCTATCATATACATCCTGCTTTAACCACCCCAGACAGCCACTTAAAGAGTAGAACACTGATGTATGGGCAAAGGCCCAAAATCAGGGACAGATTTTAAATATTGCTCTTATAAACTTAGAGAGTTGTTAGAATAACAGATGTATTTGCATGCATTTTTCTGAAGGATAAAAAATCTGACACTCGAATGTGTGTCATTATTTAGTGACTTCAGTCCTCAGTAATTTTCTAGAAAACCACACATTTTCTGGCAAACAGGCAAAAACATGAGGCAAAAGTCTGAATGTTCTGTGAAAATCTGGACTTGTGAGAAGTATGCAGACAATCCCCATTTCCCATAAATTACAACCACTGATATGGTTATGACTGTGCATTTCAGATGCTTGATTGCAATCAGATGAATGAGGAATGCACAAATAATGACCACACACAAATGTATCTTTTCAGAACACTGCTGTCAAAATACTCTGTATAACTCAATGCAATCTCTCACTTATGCTTAGTATCCTCATAATTCAGAAATTAAGGAGAAAGGTAAAAAATAATGGTGGGCAAAGGACAAAAATCTGGGACAGCTGTTGCCCACATATACTTAAAACTTCCCATAATACCATACTTTACATAAAGGCATGCCTTTTCTGAAAGCTGTTAAGTCTAAAACTCAGATGTGTGTCAATACTGACAGACTGCAAAACTCACTAAGTTACTAAAAAAGAAAACATTAAAGGAACAGAGCAAAATATGAATGACAAAAATATGGAACATTCTGTGAATTTAGAGACAGTTGAGAGCATATATCCCCCAACTACAAATATACACAGGAAAACACACACACAGGTACACATAGACATGCACATATACAAATGACAATCAATTGCAACCACTTGTAAGACTATATTACTATGCTAGTCACTTTATATATTAAGAAAGTTGCATTAACATGCTTTTTCCTGAAACTCATATGTCTGTCATTATGCAATGACTAGAACACCCATTGGTTTGCCATAAAACCCCCACATTTTCAAAGAATAGTCCAAAATATGACAAAAATCTTGGGACAGTTGAAAGCTTCTATGACCCCCACATACACCCATTTGCACACACACACACACACACACACACACACACACACACACACACACACACACACACACACACACACACACACACAGAAATTACTCAGCTTTTACATGCTGGTATTATAACAGTTGTAAAAATATATAGTTTCAAACAATATACTAGCTTCCATGCTTGTGCCTCCCAACCATTTGCTGGGAGTCTCAGGCTGCCCCAGATGGCACTCTGAAATTATATGAAATTTCTTCACTTGAACTATCAGCAACATTTCTCATGCTCTCAACAAAGCATTAAGAGCTGTAATAAGATATAATTGCCTTTTTCAATATGTTGAAAATGTGGATTACAAGTGATGCTTGGTTGTTTTGAAAGTCAACTCAGCAAACAGAGTAAGCCATTTTTTAATCTTGGATTTCTTTGGAACTTCAGCAGCAGGAATAAGATTGAAGGTTAGGAAGTCTACTATTATTTTGAATATAAAAATAACACTCCTTAAATGCCAGCATTCTTTTTTTTTTTTTTTTTTTGTAGTTACGAGCCTGCAAACCAGAAGCTTGTACCACAAGCTGTCCTGCACACACACACACACACACACACACACACACACACACACACACACACACACACACACACACACACACACACACACATATTGTGAAGTGGGTTATCACACGAAAAAAGGCAGCTGTTCAATCAATATTCATCATATATGTAATCTGTTATACGGATTTTTTTCCAAGCCTGCACTTAAGTAGTTCTGCTTCCTAATTATGTTATATGATATTTGTCTTACAGGAGTGCTGTATGCAACCTTTACAGCTTTGATGATTAACAGTATAAGTAATTTTGCTTCTCTGTTTTTCTGGTATTGTAGATGCTGCCTGTAAGTGGTTCCTGTTGTCATACTAAAGAAGATTATAAATAGAAAAATATTGCTGAAAAAATCCATATTGTTTATTTTGTACTATGTCCTTTCATTTCATTGTTTAAGTTTTATGATTTGTTTTTTTTTTAAATGTATTCCAATCCTCATATTTTTAGCTTCTTTTTATAATGAACAATATTGGAAACTGCATGGAATAATGACATGCATCTGTTTTCATGTTCAGTATCATGAGGAAACTCTGATTACTGATGCCATCATTTGGATTTTCATCCAGATCTGTTATAGAACTGTAGTTTTAGTTGTGTGGAGCAGCACACCAACATTTCTTTTTGATTAATTTAACAACAAAGCCTTCTGCTTACAACACTAATAATTAACCCACAGGTTTGTTGCTTTGAAATGTAATTATGATATTTAACAGACTTCATTTTGAAGTTTGACAGGACTGTGGATTGCATTGATTGTATTAAATTGCATTTTGTGTATATTTCTGAATGTATCTGTGGGTATCTGTCATGATTAGGAATCACTGTACCTTGGGCACGACTAACAAAATGTTGCATTTTCTTTTTACAGATAATTTTTTGGTATATGAAAGAATGAAAATTGTGTGGTTGATCAGTTGGTCGGTTGTAGCCCTGCACACTAACTAGTGCAAAAAGTTGTTTTTTTGCTTCATTGCATGGACTTTGTAGTGATATTGGGAGTTACCTGGTATAGCTACAGTAAACAATTTTATAGTATAGGATGAAAAATTACAGGAGGGCTAGACATAGATGGACAGATAGATAGATAGATAGATAGATAGATAGATAGATAGATAGATAGATAGATGATAGACAGATACACATATATGTGTATGCCTGTTCTTGGGTATACATAGCTACAATTATAACTAGATTTATATATATATATATATATATATATATATATATATATATATATACATATGTATATATATATAGAGAGAGAGAGAGAGACGGGTAAATAGATAGATGTTGAACTACATATCTAAATATATTCTGTATATTCCATCAAGACATGCTAGAACAAGCCAGGCCTTTTTTTAATGATCTTTCAACAACAAAAAGCGAAAATGACTACAGGGGGTTGAAATTTACCAGAAGGAATTAATGAAGGAGCCAAGGTGGACCATAGCTTAATAATGCAGGATCAGGCTAAGCAGAAGTTAGGACTACAAGACAGAGACTGATTTCAAAATAGGGGCTAAGAACAGTGTAAAAGCACAGAAAAATGATAAGGATTTGCTAAGTGAAAGGCCAGCTCTGATTAGGTTTTTAGTTGTGTCTAGAACAGAAATGGCTGTTAAAAGGGATAGGTAGTACAACATATAAAATATTGTGCAGTAACTATAAGAACTAATCAAATGTTGTTAGAAACAGTTGAGAGAATGGAAGGGTACTTTACAAAGGAACAATTGTAAGAAATGTTAAGGCTGCCCAGTATGCAACAAAGTCCAGATGGTTTTACTATTTTGCATGGAAGAATAGAATTTGCACAGGTGTTTTTATACCACAACTTGAATTCAGAGGATTCTTCCTCAGGCTCAGGTAGACAGCAAATACTGGAAGTGTGATGGGGAGAGACAGAGAGAAAGGTGGGAATTTTTATTTATTTTTTGAGAATGTAGTGAGCTGGCATATTTTCAAAATTCCTTACAGAATGTTTTGCCAGAAATGTCAAGGCAACAAATGCTTACAGCTAAGGAAATTATTCTTCAGAACTGGGACATGCAGACTCCACTCAGAAGGAATCCCAGCCAAGAATTGAACCAGAGAACCTCTTGCTGTGAGGTGACAATGCGAACCACTACATCACCATACATGCAGAATAATGTACAGGAGGAGGAGTGTGTGAATATATCTACAGCTATCTATCTGTAAATACATACACATACATATATTTGCTAGAATGTGTCAGGGGCAGCTTATGTGCTAGTCATCTTTCTCCTTTTAGGAACTCGAACTGCATGGGGCTATTTTTGATACAGGTCATCATTTGTAACTAGAATCCATTGAAAATAATATAGTTATACCTCATTTCAGGTCCATCTGCTATTCTGCAATCATAAAACAATGCTACAATGGATGCTGTTTGCACTTCAAGATGAAGCAATAAGCAGCCTTTCCTTATAAGTGATGTATAGTGTTTGCAACTGGGAGTGTGTCAGTATGGTTTGTGATGTAAAACACTTGCAACTGTGATTGTGTCAGTGCAGTGTGGTTTGTTTTCATTTATATAAATATGATTGTTTATGTCGTAAGTGATGGTTTATTAAAGATGTTTCTGATTTATGTAATGTTGCCTAGGTTATATGATATATAGCAATATATGTGAAGGATAATGTTTGTTAATTTTAACTTAATACACTTTGATTACTTTTATATAGATGTAAATGTATCTATGTCACAAGTGATAAATCAATAAAGGTGTTTAAAAAAAACTGCCACAGCTGACTAGTGCTATAGGCAGCCTAAATTAAATATTAAACAACGAAGAGGAGACTTCTCAACTGTCTAGATTTTTGCCTCATATTTTTAGTGTAGTTCTCATAAAATATGTGCTTTTCTGGTAAATCATTGAGAACTGAAGTCAGTAAATAATGGCAGACATCTGAGTTAAGGACTTCATAGCCTCCAAAAAATGGATGCTAATCCAAAGCCTGTTATTCCAGCAACGTTCTAAGTTAATAGGAGTAATATTTAAAATCTGTCCCTGGTTTTGGGTCTTTGATCCCCCATCATTTTTGGCTTTGTCCAGATTTTTAGTGGTAAGATATTGAGCTGTGATGCAGAATGACTTGCAGAAAACATTTTCATATTTATTATTAACTAACCTTTTCTTAAATTAATCTATGCCATCACTATTACCAACCAACCAGGACAGTAAGTATTTTTACAGTTAATAGTGTATGTACACATGCATACACAGAGGGTAAAATATGCATCTGACAGTAATGAGCTAAACCCATATTACTGGGGCCATTGTTAATGTTTTTATTTATGTGATAACAGTGAAACATGTGATGTGTACGCAGTTATGAAAATGGCTGATATTTCTATCTATGTTTATGTGAGTCGATGTATTTGTATGTATGTGTGTGTGTGTGTGTGTGTGTGTGTGTGTGTGTGTGTGTGTGTGTGTGTGTGTGTGTGTGTGTGTGTGTGTGTGTGTGTGTGCACATGTGTATGTAGGGGGTTAAAATGAATTACTGAGGCCAATATTATTTTTATTTCAATGAGACATCAAATAAACGCACAATCAACAAAGTGTATAAATTTGATAGGTATGGGTCGTATCCATCAATGTAAATGGCTGACCCTGGAGTTCTTTACACAAACTAGATACTCATTATTCTGGCTTTGCAGGAATACGATGTAATCATGTAGAGCAAGTGGGTATATTAGAAATTGTGTTTAGCAAAAATAAAATACATTACTTTGGCCATCATTTTATCATGGCCAGATGGCTGGACATCTGTGGTGAAGACAGTTGACAACATGTCTGTAAATGATGGGTACAGAGGCTGCCTGTAAAGGAAACTACTTGACTCTGCTGTCATTTATTCAAGTTAGCCAGTTGTTATTTTTGTGTTGCTGGACTAGTGTGCATTGTGATAAAATAAGTTTCATTAAAGATTTATAGCAACTTGTTGGCTCCACACAGTTGACTATCAGCTGCTCATAGAACTTGTCCTCATCCACCAGGTCTACTGAGTTTGATTTAACAACTACATGTGCTGGTTCCAATCTTTGTTCAGGTCTAATGAGAAGATTGAGACAAACCAGGGTAGTGCCATACTGATTCCAAGGAGTGTCTTTCTCCTAAGGCCTAATCCTATTCCTTGTATGCAATCATGCTGTCCTAGAGGATGGGTGTGAAATGGGCTTTGCAACACATCATCCATCTTTCAAGTGACTGAGCTAGAGCTCTGTCAGCTTAAGTGCAACACAATCTATCATTGGCTTACACTGGAAATCAGTCATGATGGTATGACCAAGAACACTCATCTATTCCTCGAGAATGAGAATGCCCATCCTCCCTCCCTTCCTATGTTACCAAGTGCCCACGTCACTAATTAATTTTTGATCTCCTGGATAAAAGACAGGACATTATCCTTGTACACTACCAGTACAGGTTTATGATAGAATACACTGTTGTGGCTAGTATGCCTTTGTATGAAACAAATTTGGAATACTTTACTGTGAATAGTAGCTTTTACCACAGTTGGACATAGAAGGTGTCTGCAGTCAACAAACTGTCCAGAATCTCAGAGTACAGGAGCTGTTTGTTGATGGAAATGACTCCTCTGTTGTGATTAACTTAACAGTCATTAATCTGGCTTTTCAAAAGTATGGTAATTTATGTAGAGAAAGTTGGAATACTTTGGCCATTTTAAATCTGAAATATCTGAGATGTGTACAGACAATAAAACGATTGCAATGGATTGGTATGATGGCCATCTTTGGGATAACAGTGACATACCTATGCTGTTATTTGATCATATTGAAAAATAACTGATCTGCCTTTGTAACAGTGTCCCACAATGTACTGTGTTTGCTGAAGTATGTGTAAGATGATCAGTGGTATGAGTTATACTTAGTATGTGTGTGTGTGTGTGTGTGTGTGTGTGTGTGTGTGTGTGTGTGTGTGTGTGTGTGTGTGTGTGTGTGTGCGTGTGTGTGTGTGTGTGTGTGTGTGTGTGTGTGTATATGATGCAGGCTATCAAAAAGTAATACTTTGCTCATAATTTATTTTGTTTTCCATTACAGTCAGACATGAGCATTGCACACATTAAGTGACTGTCTAGGTTGGTCTGGGCAAGATGAGTGTTAAATCAAATGGTCTTTGGCACAGTGATACAGACAGTATCTCTGCCTTCTCACAGCACTTACTCATCTGGCTGAGTTCTTGCTAAGGTTTCGTCTGTATTAAGTATGCATGTCCCTGAAGTTGTGCATGTTTTATGTATTACTCCAGTATGTCAAAGGCATGACATATGAGAATTAGTTGTGTCCGTTTGACAATTGCACTCTCATGCAGCCTCTGTCTTAGTATCTTCAACTCCATGCAGGTGGCAACTACTTACACAATTCAGCACTGCTCACTGTGCTAATATCCGCTGAATCTTGACCTTTTTTTCAACACCTTTCTGACAGAAATATTTGTGAAGCACTTCTCAGAACTGTTATCCTTTAATCTTGTACTAGAAAATAGTAAAAACAGAGCAAAAGATGAAAATAGAAACAGCTTTAAAAGCAGCAAATTGTTTCTTGCTGCCAATTAGAAATTGGCTGGCAAGAAGGTTTACATACAATTTGTCAAAATTCCCCAACATAATTTTATTATTATTGCATAATGTCTGATGTCTGATAAACACACACACACACACACACACACACACACACACACACACACACACACACACACACACACACACACACACAGACACACACACACACACACACATGGCACAGGATATTCACAAACATAGTGTATATATGGTTTGTGTGCACTTTGCTGTTTGCACTGTTATGCACTACCATCACTCATACATATGCTTTGTGGCAGTCTGTAACAGCATGCTGTTGCATTTATGTTTTCATGAAATGTGCATAATATCTCCTTTAACACTATTGTATCTTGTGCACCCATTTGTTTGAAATGGATTAAAGAATTGTTTATCAAGACAGTGCAGGACAGTGTACTAGAGTAAAGCAGCATATAGCAGTCTAGCTTATTTTACTATATCTGTAAGTGCAGCTATTAATTAAAGAATGTAAGCCTTACCTGAATGCTTTATTCCATTCTGTTGTGTACCCCCTTTGGGTTCAGGAGTGACTCAGATATGTGGTACACTACAATGGTAAGAAACCATTATGGTTATTATTGTACAGCACTTTAAAAGTATGTACTTTTTAAAAAAATTTTTTTAAAAAATTTGTTTCTTGCATTTCTGTTTGGTAAGAAACCATTATGGTTATTATTAAAACATAGCAATGAAGGGAAGAATGTTGTGTAAGCTCTCACTGGATGGACCTGACCAGCATCATGGGGGGGCTAGAATAATCTTTTTTTCTTAAAGGGATAGAATATCTTTAGCACTGATAGCAAGTTTGCCTGGACTGCAGTGCATAGTCTTCTCAGTAGGTTATTACTACTATGCAAGTGACATAGATGAATATCAACACAAACATACTCACAAGCACATGAACACAGACACACGACATAGTGACATACAGTGACAAAAACAGACAAACACACCAGCATTCACCAGTAAATTCTCTGACACAGACACATACCAAGAAGCACCTGCAGACATGCAGGTGCGCGCGAGCACACACACACACACACACACACACACACACACACACACACACACACACACACACACACACACACACACACACACACACACACACACACACACACACACACGTGCACACACGCTCACACACACACACACACACACACACACACACACACACAAACACACACACACCACACACACATGCAAACATAGGCATAGAGATAAACACATATGCAGTACTGCTTATCTAAAAATAAATTCACTCAAATACAATACTGAGCAGGCATGCAAAATCTTACACTATCCGAGTTAATTAGCAATAAAGAAACAGCTAGTGCAGTAACACAGAGGGATAAAGCCCCAACTATTGCCCAGGTAACCTGGGTTGGATTAGCAGTTTGGGTGTCTGAGGCACTGGCAGGGAAGGATGGGCAGACCCAGCCTTGAGGGGAGGGTGATCCTTGAAAGAAGAGTAAACATCTGAATGCTCAAGTTCAATAGCTGGTGGAGGCCAGGAACATGGGGGGGGGGGCATTGCCCATAATGGGAAGGGTGGATGATATTGGCTTAGTCACTGAAGAGCTGGAACAATATCCTAGTGCATCCCTATTCCTTGCTAGCCCATCATATGTTGTCAAGTGACTGTATGAGTAAATAGGAAACTAAAGCATAAGTAGAACCCCAGCACCGGCAGCATTATGATGTTGTACCATAATGCCTCAATTTCCTCACATGCCCCAATCTTGGGTCTACATCAGTAGTGGAGTGGACAAGAAAGCCCAGTAGACACAGGATGTGGAGCAGCACCGGTGGTGATCAATGATCAGCTTTGGGGTAAAAAATAAGAATAAATACACAATGAAAGAAAGACTGTAATGGTGTTAATTATTCTAAATTGCACAAAGAAGCAAACAAAAAACATCATTAAAATAATAAGCAGTAAATGAAGAAAAAAAGGGCCTCACCAGTTTAACTTTATTTATGTCCTCTGGTAATATGTGTATTACTGCTTACATCATCACACAAAAAAATGCATTTCTGCATTTATACCTACTTAAAGGTATGTGTGTTTGTATATCTACTTAAACATACATATGTTCATATATATATAGATAGACAGATAGATATGTCCCTTCAGTCCTATGACCTTTCAGTTTGGAAACATTTTTTCATCATCCCACTCCATAAAGGAGGTAAAATAATGACATCACCAATTTCAGTCCTATTGCCAACCTTTCTCCACGCTCAAAAATCCTAGAGAAATGTATTCATGCACAGCTTATACCATATCTAACCCACAATAACCTCCTTATCCCCACCCAACAAAGTTTCTATCCTGGTCACAGTACCATCACTGCCCTTCTCTCCTTCCTTGAATCCATCAACCATGCTCGTGACTCTGGCAAACTCATATCTACCCAGTTCCTAGACCTATCCAAAGACTTTGACACCATCTCCCACCCCATACTCCTGTGTTCACTCTCCTCTTTCAACCTATCTCCTTCTACCATATCCTGGTTCTTTAGCTACCTCTCCAAAAGACAGCAAGCTGTAAAATGTAAATCATCAACCTCCACCTTCCTCCTTCTTATACAACCACACTGGCATTCCCAAGGTGCTGTTCTTGGCCCCTTACTGTTCAACATATTCATCAATAACTTTCACCACTCCATCCCTGACTTCTTTCTTATTCAGTATGCAGATGATTCAACAGTCATCTGCACTGCTGACTCTCCCTCCGACCTACTACTAAAAACACAATCTGCTTTCTCTTAAACAGAAACTTGGATGCAGACAACTACCTCACCCTAAACGCAAACAAAACAAAACTAATGATCTTTACTCCCTCCAAGAACTCCTCCATTGATAATACCTCCTTTTCTATACTAAGCCAAAATAATACCCCCATTGAGACTGTGCCACACACCAAACTGCTTGGTATCATCATCGATGAACATCTAAAATTTGACATCCATATTCAAACAGCCATAAAAAAAAAAAAAAAAAAACACCAAAAACTAGGACTCCTGTACAGACACAGACACTACCTTACTCCCTCCACCAGAAAGACCTTAGCCTCCTCCTACCTTCTCCCCTCTCAAATATACGGTGCCCCCCTGCTCACCAACCTCCAACTTGGTTTACAATCCAAGCTGGAATCCTGCTACAATAAAATCAGCAAATTTGCCACCAACTCCAAAAATTCATCACATCACGGTTTCTCCCTCCAATGTCTACAATGGCTAGAGCTACCTAATTACCTGAACTTTTTAAAATTCACCACTGCCCATAAACTCATCTTCAGACCATCCCGCTGCCCCACTCTCTCCACTGCCTTAACCACCAATTTTCCAAACTGCTCACTTCAATCAGAAAATCAAAACCTCCTACAAATTCACAGACCTTCCTGGGCCCGTGGACACCTTCTGCTTTCATACACCTTAGCCAAACCATGGAACTCACTCCCCCACTCCCTTTGAAATGTTCCAAACCATGCCAACTTCAAAACCCTCCTATACTCCCACCTATCCTCAAAATGGATATGCCCCTGCTCTTCCCCTACTTGAGCCCCTCCACAAGCATCTATTTCAACAGTTACAGTCTCTTCCAACTACCTCAACCTTCAACTCTCCAAACTCTGCTTACTACCAACATCCTACCACTCTTCCTAAATTATTAATCTCCACAAATACAGCAGGACTGCTATTTTGCTCCCATATTCATTTTGTGAGAAATTTATATGTCTCAAAAGTTGAATTTCTCATTTTCTGTAAATGTATTCCATAAAGAATAGTCTGGATATAGAATTACTTCTTTACACGAATGACTTCTTAATGTCACTACAGCTACTCTGTAACTAACGGTTGCCTATCAAAACATCTACTCTTCATAACATCTAAACTCAAAACATCAAGACCATAACATCTGAACTTCAAAACATCTAAAACTCATAACATCAAATCTCAAAGCATTGAAAACTACAAAGCAACTATAAATAACATCCCACAGAGTTTTTACTATGTTTATAAAGGGGGGGGGTTAATTTCCCTACCCCACTGTAGTGCGGCCTTGGAGTTGGTATATTTAATTTACGGGGAGTGCGGAGCCCCCCAGTTGGGGGGTGCAAGGGGTGTGTGCCTCCCTGCATATACATAGCAAACAGTGTGTGGGATGTTATTTATAGTTGCATTGTAGTTTTCAATGTTTTGAGATTCGATGTTATGAGTTTTAGAGGTTTTGAAGTTTAGATGTTATGGTCTTAATGTTTTGAGTTTAGATGTTATGACGAGTAGATGTTTTGATAGGTAACTGTAACTAACACATTTCTTCCTAAATACTTGCTTGCACTCTGCCTGATATGCATGTTTTCTTTGAATGTATTTCTGCTCCCATTTTATTTTGTAAGCACAGAAATCCTTACTTCTGTAAATGTTTAACAAGTTACATTCTGAATGTATAATGACTGTCCACTGTCACTACAGCTACTCTGTATTCAAATGTAATTCTTCATATGTGCTTGATGGTATTCTCAGCATGACTTATATACTCTGCTTGATATGAATGTCTGTTATTGCCTATGAACTTGATATGCATGTTTGTTATTGTCTCTGGAGCTTTTTTCCCCAGGCTTCCACTGAAACGGGATCTTCTTGCCCAGTGGACTTCCCCAGTTTACTGAAATAAATATACACACACACACACACACACACACACACACACACACACACACACACACACACACACACACACACACACACACACACACCTTTTGAAAACAAGGTGGAAAATGCACTTGTGATACACTACATCAGAAATAATTAGAACTGGTTTGGGGAAAACTACAAAAAACCATAATCAGGCCTTTAAAGCATATATATTAGAATAACTGGAGAATATATTTATATAAATCGTACAGGAAATTTTATAGCTTTTATATTGAGTAATACATGCACAGTTTTTTTTCTTTTATGAGAAGAATATGCTAGAAGAGATGTTTGAAATATAGGTTGACATGGTTTCTCTCAGAGCAAAATAAAAAAAAAGTGTAATACTGTGGTTAGGAAGAAAGTAACTCAAAGAACAGTATATAGAACTCTGATGACAGAAAAGTTGCAACAATATGCATTTGTACTGAGAGAAGATGTGTGCCATAGCAAATAATGATAACAAAGCCTTTGAGCGTTGGTTATCCATTATAGGTACTGCTAGCCTGTTGACTGGTTTCTACATGGCAAGAAGCAGTTTTTTTCTATTTCAAGATAAAATCTAGCCCTGAAATCTACCTCTTTATAAAACAGTAACGAGTTATAAACCTAAGAAATATCCATAGCTATCATGAATATGACACATACAATTAACTAACACCTCTTATTTAAACATTCTTGTGCACTTTAAATAAACTTTAAATGACAAAAGAATAGGACCAAACTCTTCCAGATAAATGCCTGGCTCTATATAGTAAACAGTCCATACAAAGCAAGCTTCATGCCCACTGAGTGGCGCACAGTTACAGTTATCCCACTCCACAAGGGAGGATCCACCTTGGATCCTGGGAACTACTATCTCATCAGTCTGACGAGCCTGATCTGCAAGGCCATGAAACATATTATCATGGAACTTATAAACAAAGACACTGTCAACCTTCAAACACTAGACCCCACCCAGTTTGGGTTCGTGAAGTGACGATCGTGTCTCCTGAACCTGATTGACTTCTTCAAATCGGTCTCCAGAGCTGTGGATGAGGGTAAGGCAGTCCACACAGCCTATCTGGACCTCGCCAAGGCCTTTGACACCACCCTCCACTATGGAATCATCGATAAACTTACTAAGCTGGGCATAAATCCCTATGTCACTTGATCAGTTGTCAACTGGTTTACTGACAGAACCCAGACTGTAAAAGTAGCCGACTCCAAATCCAGTTCCAGACAAGTGACAAGTAGAGTACCTCAGGGTTCAATCCTGGGACCGGTCTTGTTTGGCATCTACTTCTCTGAAGTACAGGCCAACACTGAGGGACTCTAGCTAACAAAGTTCGCAGATGACTGCAAACTGGGAGCCATTATTGAATCCCCAAATGATGTGGATATTCTACAAAAGGGTCTTACAGAAACAGATGCTTGGTGCCAGAACCATGGGCTCAAGCTCAATGCCAAGAAGAGTATAGTTATCCCCTTTGGGAAAAAACATGTACCCATGAATTACCACATAGGTGGCAGTACATTAAAAACTGAAAGTGTGATAAGAGACTTAGGAACACAGGTGGACAGTGGTCTCACCTTCGATAACCACATCGCCACAACAGTCATTAAATCCTTCTATGTGGCACACCTCATCACTAAGGGGTTTTCATCCAGAAAAAAGGAGGTCATTGTCCCACTGCCCTCATCCCTCATTAGACCCATCATAGAGTAGTTTGGTATGTACCTCACAAGACATCTGCAACAACAGAAACACCTCGCTAAAAGAATCACAGGCCTAAAGCAGATGCCCTATGCTGACCGACTAAAAAACTCCAGCTATACTCTGTCGCATATCATCTACTCAGAGGCGATCTCTGCTTAACATACAAGGCCATGTCAAACCCAGAGCTGTTAGACATGCTACACTTAAAGAAATCCCAATCCATCAGAGTCACATGGTCCAGGGACCTAAACCTTGTCATCACAATGAACAAAACATACTGGAGGGATAGGTTCCTAACCCGGAGACTCCCCATACTCTGAAATAGACTGCCCATACATGTCAAGCAGAGTGTCTCTTTGGATCTCTTCAAAAGGAACCCTGAAGGCTGGATGGGATTAGGAAATTTACCCCAGGGATCACATCAGTCACCCTGCTAGACAGGGGTCCAGGGAAGTAAATATTGTGGGAAGAAATAGCCAGGGAATTGTTCATGCTAGGCTTGTATAGGCCCTAGGACCGATAGCCTAGTACCAACCTATGAACCTATGACCCTATAAATGAACCCAGGCAAAACAAATGGCAATGTTCCACATCAAAAAGTTTAATAACAAATACAAGTATGTAAGCACTTTCACAGTGAATCCCACTGCTTCCTCAGATGTTTAACTAACACTACAGCAGCTTCACAAAACTCCTTAATTGAAAACCAATTAAATAAAAAAACCTTTAAAGGCATATACATATCTTCTAAACAAACATACATTAATCAAATATGAATAATTTTTCATAAACACACATATAAAAACACATATAAATAAATGGTAATGAACAGAAAGATGTTCCCCCGGATTTACTAATCTTCCGTATAAGACTAGATTAGTCTTGCACGGAAGCACCAATGTAAGATTATGATGGCAGCGTTCCATGCATATTAATGAGGGCACGCTGCCTCAACTCTAAAGCTTACACGGATCATGAACGAGTTTAGGGGGCGTGTCGAACTGCTGAGCAGTCCAAATATCCATGCCCCTGCAATGAAGAAATGCCACAACTTCACATTTAAATGAGCGAGTCGGCTCATATGTGTACAATGTAACACTACACTCCCCCATATGTTCAATAACTAACAGAATGAAAAATAAAAATAATTTTTTTTATCTACCGATATAGCTGCATGTAGTTGCGTGGGTTTGCCCGGGTTTGCCCATTGCTTAGCTGCAGCTACAGCAGCTTAGACACCAGAAGAGGATAACAGGAAAAATATATGCAAATTAAGCAACATAGCGATAGCGTAGTGGTTAGAGCTTTTGCACAAAGAGGAGGCATTCCCGGTTCAAGTCCCACTACTGCACATTCCATTTTCTGTGGAAAATCTGTATACAAAAACATTTCCTGACATTTTTTTATGTATAAGTTTTGTAAAAAGCACTGAAATGTTAAATTTAGTAGTGCATGAATTATATATATGAAGGTGAAATATTTGTGCATTCTGAGGCATGAGTACCTTATTTTAAGCAATATAAAGCACTGCTAACCACATGTTAACAGTATTGAGCATATTTAAATACATTTGCCTGTAGCTGCGCAATGCTAAGGAGGAGTAACACAGGTTCACTGCGTGTTACTGCTGATTACCTTTGCGCAACTCTGCGCTAACCAGTGCAACGTCGGGCAAAGTCGGGTAAACACGCTCACACCTGCTTTACTGCTCCTTAACTAGTCAGGTCTGCCCAGCAAGAAAATAAAAATCAGTGACAGGGCACTCAAACTCAGGATGCTGTGCACTATAGTTTTAGTACTTAACCACTAAGCCATGATAGCATTTCACAAACATGCACTTTCCACAGACACATATCTATCAAAGGGATTTTAAACATTGCCAACATAAGCTAAGCAGGTGTGCCCACAGCTAAACTTTTTCAAAACTGTCCAATCACAAATAAGTGTGGGAAATGAGGCATATTTAATCTCCACAGGTGGGAATACTTGCTATAACTGGTTGTAGCTTCCTTCTGCAGTCAGCATGGCTGGTGTAGGTGAGGGCACTCAGTTTAGAGCACAATGCTGGGGCATCCAGGAGTCCAAAATGATGGTTTGGCTCCTCGTCCACAAACATGAGCAAAGACTCCTGCAGGGCCAGTACCAGGATACCCAACATAAAACGGAGGCCTGGAACAGTCTTGTCCATGATTTCCCCAGTGCCACTGGTGTTCCTTGGACTGATGAGCAGGTTAGGCACCATTATTCTGACCTGAAGCGATGTAGGGGGGATGAACTGGACCAGTGGATCCAGGAATCCCGTAGGATGCCTAATGCTCCAGTACTGAATAAGTAGCCATTGTATTAAGTAGTTAAGAATTGCCATGCTTGTCTATACTATGGATAGGTATGTCTTAATATCACTGCATTTACTTCACAGCTGCAGGTGAGTGGGCTATGAATCTGCAAGCCCATGAAGATAAGCTACAAAGGCTGCGTCATGAGGCAGGTTAGTAATTATTCTGCATGTACTGTTATATAAAATAAATGAGAGAGCCTTCAGAAAGTGTTTAACACAATAAATAAAGGTGTAATAATCCTTTAACAAATGTATAATTCCTGTAGTGCGTCTTTGTCATTTTCTTTGATATGTTGTACTGTTGCATTCTACAAATAGTAGTGTTGTATTAAGCAGTGTCAACCCACACTTGGGTAGGCCCATATAACATGGATGATGGGAGTGCCAGTAGCTTTTATGCATATTTACAGCCCTCAAATGTTGGTTCACGCCCAGCATGTACAGGTTAATCTGGCACATGAGTAGCTTGGTATTGTGTTCCCCAGAAATGTCAGTGTGCTGCCAGAAATGTAGGGAGCTGTTAACATATAACTGATACTTTCACGTGAACATATCTAGATAATTATATGAAAGTAGAGCTGTCAGTGTACCATCTTAGCAGTAGTGTGTCTGAGCAATTCTCAAAATATGTTGCAGTAACATCTGCATCTTAGATAGTTTGTATGTATGATACAGCTCATGTATATAATGATCTAGCAAAATCCAATTGCACAATATAAGGACATTGCGTAGTGTAATAATACATGTAAGGGACAAATAACTGAAGTTAATAGGAATGTAGTGAAAACTAGAAGGATATATAAGTTGTTAATTGAGCTATCTTTTCCCCCCTACTGTATGTTCATAAAAAATGCAATTCCACACCTCAATCGGTATGTCTAATCTCAAAACATTTGTTGGGACATATGTCCTATTGGTTTATAAATATTTGCATTTATTTCTATGCATGTGCCCTGTTAAAATACCACAATATTGGTGCCCTGTTGCCATCAATTAAACCTGCATGATGTTGTAATGTCCACTATTGTTCTGTATATGCATGTGTTATGCTTGCTTTTCAACTGTTGAAAATCCGGTGTGTTGGGTTAATGAGAATACTTCTACATGCTGTTATAACTAATTGGGAATGTTGTTGACTGTTACTAACCCATATCTTTATTAAACTCTCCAAAACATAGTTCGTATGTTAAGGCCAGTCCCAGCAGACCCACCTGTCCCACCTCAGCTGGCCATGGCACCTGGCACCAGCAGATCTGGTGCTCAGCCTGGGACCTCCTCCTCTGTTGACCCTGTACTACCTTTGGGTGGAAGCGCTGCAGTGGATGAGGCTCGGCCCCCCATGCAAGCTTGGGGGGAGAGGCACCTATCACCCTTCGTACGGTCTGGGCTGTAGTCCATAGATAGATTGAATGTTCTATTGCAGAACCTCTACGCCAGCTTGAGGCTCGAGTGGCACAACTCATGGGTCAGCCTGCCCCTCCTACGCAGCCCCTAGTACAGTCACCTTCTGGGCTGTGAAGGTGCAGTGGTGACTGCCCATGGGTTGGGACCTCAATCCCACTGTTTCCGTCTGGGGGCTCATGGGCTTGTGATTTCCAAACATCCCTCCCTATCAAAGGTTTTCACCCACCACATGTGTCATATATAGCTCCTGTATGCATCTTGTTTGTCTTGTCTGTTTACATCCCCAACCTACCTCCCCAAATATACCTACTTCCCCTACCCCACATTCCACTCTCACCTGAAAAAAAGGGCAATCTGTTCCCAAAAAAAAAAATTACGCCCCACACATAGCTGCCCATTTTGCACACATGTCCACTGGACACATGAAATGTTGTTTAATTGGCATTACAACATACTTTGTTGTCCTCACCCCTCTCTCAGGGGTTGAAGGGTTCATATCTACCTCCAAATGTATTGCATATGCACAGCTGTTGCTGTTGAAGAAATGG
This sequence comes from Protopterus annectens, assembly GCF_019279795.1. Classification (NCBI taxonomy): domain Eukaryota; kingdom Metazoa; phylum Chordata; order Ceratodontiformes; family Protopteridae; genus Protopterus; species Protopterus annectens. Next base: position 135,712,794 of record NC_056729.1, read on the forward strand.
GCAGCTATGGACCATCCCTATACCTGTCCTGCACATCCTGAGCTATTTTCCATACTGTCTTTCCCTCTTTGTGCCCCTTTTTCACCACTTTCTGATCTCCCCATTTTACTTTTCTTTCAAAGAAATTAGCATGGGGGTGAGTGGGAGTAAGCACTATTATGCAGTAGTGAGCGGGTTTGCATGGGTTTGCACTTGTTTGCACTTGGCTAAGCAATGCGAGGCATTGTGCAAACCCACTCACAACTGCTTAAAAGTGCCTTAGTCACTCTATATGTGAGGGCCCTTGTTCTGCTCAGGAACAAAATAAAACACCTCTGTAAGCCTCAAACCCCGGACCTTGCACACACTACACAACATGAAGTACCACTAAGCCACGGTAGATATACATTAAGTTGGTGCTTAAATAATTATATCATGCATCAGAATGAGTGAATGTAAAGTAAAATTAAGAATACCATAGCACACAACTTGTTCTGTGGATGTTGACCAACAGTTGTTGGGGGATTACATTATATGACTGTGATAAGAGAAGCAGCCATTCTACCAGGAAAAAGAAGTTATGTCTTACCATAACATTCCATCTGTATCATTGATACTCGTTCAGTCATTACGCATGGGTATCGGTTCCGACCTTGAAACCGAGCCGGCCATATTCCAAGCTTGCGTCAGCTTCAAACTCTCGAGCTAAACTCTTACCCACAACTCCCCTCTCTCTGTTACCTCAGATTGAGTTTGCAAGTCAAAGAAGGTAGAGGCTCTCTCTGGTCAAATAACCTAAGAGAGCCAGATGGTGAGATCCACTAGAAACCACAGGAGGGGGAAGGAGGGGGGGTCGTAATGACTGAACGAGGATCAACAATACAGATGGAACATTATGGTAAGACATAACTTCTTTATCTGATATTGTTAATCCTCGTTCATTCCTTATGCATGGGACAGAGTCCCCAGCTACCTCTATTTCTGGGATGCTCTCATGAAAGGACATTCCTGAGCACCATAAAATTGAAAGATACTCTTCCCCTGGAGGCCAAATCCAATTTGTAATGATTGATGAAGGTATGAGGCATAGCCCAAGTTGCAGCTGCACAGATGTCATGTAAAGAAGCTCTGGCAAGGAAGGCAGCAGAGGTTGCCACCAACCTTGTTGAATGAGCTTTCATGGTAGTAGGCAACGAGATATTATGTTGTGTATAGATGAAGGTCACACAGTCCTTCAACCATCTAGCTAATGTGACCTTAGCAGTAGCAGATCCTAATCTAGGTCCAGAAAAGGCCAAAAATAACTGGTCAGATTTTCAAAAGGACCTAGTCCTGTTTAAGTAAAAATGTATTTGCCTGTGGATATCTAGGGTATGTAGGCAATACTCTCCTCTGTTTGAATGATTGGGAAAGATAACTGGCAATTCAATAGTTTGATTAATGGACATTTCAGAGATCAGTTTTGGCAGAAATGATGGATTAGTTCTCAGAGACATTCTGTCTCTATGAAAAATCAAGTATGGACTCTTGATGCATAAAGCTTGAAGAACAAACATATGTCTAGCAGACGTAATGGTGACCAAAAGCAAGGTTTTCCATGACAAATGCTTGTGGTCACAAGAAGAGGATGGTTCGAAAGGTGGCATTGTCAGAGCATGTGGAACTAATGATAAATCCCATAGTTGAATAGGTTCCCTAAAAGGTGGCTTCAGATGATTCACACCTTTTATGAAGGTCTTGCACAATTTGTGGGACATAAGAGAGGAATCTTGGACACCCTCATGAAAATTAGAGATTGCAGCCAAATGAACTCTAATGGTAGAGGCCGATAGACCCGATTGAAAAAGGTTGGCCAGATAGTCTAGTATTATCAACACTGGTGCTGAGAAGGGATCTACTTGTTTATCTTTCAGCCAACGGGTAAATCTTTCCCACTTGATCAGATAAGTAATTCTATTGGAAGACTTATGGGCTACAATGAGAATGTCACGTACCGGTAAAGAAAGATCATTCTGCCTGGCAATCAAGGGAATTGGAGTAGCCAAGCCGTGAGCTTCAGGCTGTTCAAGCTGGGATGGATCAGGTTCTGCGGATGTGAAATCAACTCTGGGGTTAGATGGAGAATCCATGGTCAATCTAATAAGTGAGGCCAAAGAAAGGTGAACCAAATCTGTCGAGGCCAATATGGTGCTATGAGGATCACCTTGCTCTTCAACCAACGGGCTTTCTTCAGAAACTGGGGAATGAGGGGAAAGGGTGGGAATGCATAAAGAAGACCAGAGGGCCAATCATGGACTAGAGTGTTCCTGGGTGACTGTCCCAGAGGGGGAATCAGGGCAAAGTAGTTGCTGCATTTGTAGTTGGTCAGGGATGCAAAGAGGTTGCAGCAAGGATGGCCCCATTGGTGGAAGATCTCAGCCACTATCAAGGGATTCAGGGACCACTCGTGAGGTTGAGTAATGCACCTGCTGAGTCTGTCTGCTATCATGTTGAAACTCCTGAGAATGTGCATTGCTAGAAGAAAATGGTTGGTAGCCATTGCCCATTGCCATATCCTCATGGCCTCTCGACAAAGGGGGTAAGATTTGGATCCACCTTGTTTGTTGATGTACCAGACCACCGCCATGTTGACTGATTGAATCACAATTTTCCCAGATGGCAGCAGGGGATGGAATGCTTGCAATGCCAGAAGCACCGCCCTCAGCTGTAGAACATTTATATGCAGATGACCCTCCAGTTCGGACCAAGTGCCTTGGACCATCTGTCCCTGACATAGCCCCCCCCACCCCATCAGAGAGGTGTCTGCGGTCACTGTGGCCTTGGGTTGTTGAGGGGAGAAGGGACAAGACCATTGTGACAGATTGTGTATCATCCACCAATTTAAATCCTGTTTGCACCTGTGGGTTACTCGAATCATGGCAGAAAGAGGATGCTGAAAGGGATACCATTGGGTGAGCAGTAGCCATTGTAGAAGCCTCATGTGAAACCTGGCCAGGGGGACAATGGTGATGGAGGCTGTCATAGAACCCAACAGCTGTAGAACCGAGTGAGCCATGGATTTCTCCCTTGAAAGGATTGGAATCAGTTGTTGCTTTATCCTTAAAATTCTGTGCTTTGGAATAGCAGCTCTGCACTTCTTCATGTCCAAGATAACCCCTAGGAATTCTGTTGACTGAGATGGGGTGAGATTGGATTTTTGCCAGTTTATGGTTATGCCTAGCTTTTGTGCAGTGAGGAGAGAGTATGCCAGGGCTTCTTCCAGTAGATGTCTGGTGGGGGCGGAAATGAACCAGTCATCTAGGTATGGAAACACCTGGAATCATTGAAGTCGCAAGTGAGCTGTGACAACTGCCATGCAATTTGTGAACACTCTGGGGGCTGTAGAGAGTCCGAAGGGCAGTACTCTGAACTGGTAGTGACTGGCTCCTGCATGGAAGTGCAAAAATCTTCTTGATGGCCTGTCCACTTTTATGTGGTAGTATGCATCTTGAAGATCTATCGAGCACATCCAATCATCTTTTTCCAAAAGCGGGAGGATAGACTGTATTGTGACCATCTGGAATTTTTGTACTCTCACAAACTTGTTCAATACACTGAGATCCAAAATTGGTCTCCAGTCCCCAGTTTTCTTTGGCACCAAAAATAGTCTTGAGTAGAATCTGGATCCTATCTGGTCTGGAGGGACTATTTGGATGACTCTCTTTCTTAGCAGCTTTTCTATCTCTAGTGCTGCTTCTTCCCTTTGACTGGGTGGAACGTTAGGAAGGATTTTTGAAGGGACAGGACAAAGATCGAAGGGGATATGATAACCTCTGGTTATAATCCTTTGTACCCAAGAATCAGTGGTGATGGTTAGCCAGACAGAAGGGTACAAGGAGAAACGTCCCCCAACTACCTCCAGAGGAAAGGAGTTAGGCCGCTCTTCAGGAGCGCTGGTAGGATTGGCCAGGGAAAGAATCCCTGGAACCCTGGTTATGTGGACCCCCTCTGCCCTGAAAGGAGCATCTTCCCTGTGAGTTTTCTCCTCTGCCTCTAGGGGAAAACTCGGCCTATGTGCCTCTAGGGGAGAACTCGGCCTATGTGTCACAGAAAGGACCCTGAGATTTCTTGAACCATATCTTCCCACTCTTTTGGTTTCGGGAGAAAGCACGTTGAGGGGAAGAATAGCGGACACCTATGGCAGAAAGGGTCATACCGTCCTGTTCACATCTGGCAAGTGTGCTTTTAACTTTGGGTCCAAACAATGAGGAGGCCTCAATGGGAGTGTTAAGAAAGGAAGCCTTAAAGGGTTCTGCAAAATTGCGCAAGCACATCCAGGCATGTCATCTCAAGACCGCAGCTGAACCCGCTGCTCTAGCTACTCCTTCTGATGTGTGAGATATCAGTTGCATAGAGGAGTTAGATATTGACTCAATGGTGGCCAGCTGAGAGGCCACTTTGTCATGGACCTCATCAGACACGGCCCCAGCCAAGGTTTCAGAGAGCTTAGAAATCAGATCCCGTTGATGCCTGGTAAAGTGTGCCATATAATTCAGGGACCTGATAGTAAAGTTCGCTGATGCAAAGGTGTGCTTCCCTATCCTGTCCAGGGCCTGGGACTCTTTGTTAGGTGGATGGACAGTCTGGCTTTCTTCTGCTGCCAGATCCTTTTTTGTTGCGGCCACCACCACCAAAACATCCACAGGAAGACCTTTTGACCAATGGAGATCCGTAGCAGGAGGGGACAAAATCTTATCTGGCCTCCAGGGAATAGCTTAGACTGTGTCAGGACCCTTCCAAACATTCTGCAGGATAAGCCGGACAAGTTCATTGACAGGTGGAGTAACCCAGGAAGTAGGGGGCTGGGCTCGAAAGGCCTGCAGGAACACAGATTCCTCAGAGGTTGGATTAGAGGACTGCCAGTCACCTCTCTGTTTCAGGATTTTGAGGATATCTCCAAAGGATACCTCAGTGGGTGACCAAGGGGATCCTTCCCCCTCATCAAAATCTGTGTCTTCAGTGAGGGACTCCTCTGTAGAGTCCATGTGCTTCCTCTTACATGAACGTATCTGGTGGACTTCCTCAGTGGGAGGGTTTCCTGTGGGAATATGTCCTGAGGCCCTTGCACCCAGTGTCTGCTCGGTACGACTTCTGAAACCAGTGTACCAGAGGAGGGCAGAGGGATAGACAGTCCAGTATCACCAGCAACAGCAACAGCCTTCTCCATCAGTTGGAAGGCTGGTCCACCTGAAGAGGAGTGAATGTCTAGGACAGGGGTCACCCCTCCCCTAAGTGGCTCAGCCTGCCAGCCCGGAGTCCCTGGATGGCTGTGGAGCAGCAAACTATGCATGTCACAACTGACATCCTGGGTCATAGCAAAACTTTCCTGCCATGAAGGCAACTGTGGTTCCTTAGTGAAATCCATAAAGGGAACCGCAGAAGGGGAAGACTGTGCTATATACTTGGACTTCAAAGGCAATGAAGAAGGAGAATAAGAAGGAGTCTTTGGAGATGGGTGATCACCTTCCAAGAAAGGATAGGTCCTGGGGGGGTGGGATACCTCTGGCCAAGAGCACCTGATCCGCAAGACGCAACACATCGTGTTTGGAAAGTCTTCTAGTGGACCTCACAGAGACTGAGGGAAAAACAGGTCTGTCCACAGAAGAGGCAAATTTGGTGCCCATCTCATCAGTCTGCACCGAGAACAATGGTGCCAAGAAAGACTGGACTACGGGTGTCTGCAACGAAGAAGTCATCGGTGCTGAGGTCATGGTCTGCATCGACACAGGGATCAGTGTCGAAGTGGTTGTCTGTACCGAAGCCGGAACCAACAAAACTGGAGTCAACAATAAAGGCATCGGTTCCGAGTAAGTTGTTGGAGCCGACGTGATCAAGGTATGCGCCGACTGAACGGTCGGTGCCGATACAGTGGTAATAGTCTGAACCGAGGAGCCCCTCGGTGCTGATATAGTGAAGGCTGCAGGAGAGGATGGAGCCGAGATTACTAATGGAGCTGAAGACCTCGGTGCTGAAGGTCTAGGCACCGAAAGCACTGGGGCTGACTGAGTGAGCTCTGGAGCCAAAACTTTAGCCTTTTTAGGTTTAAGTCAGTGGGAGTACCCAGACAGGGACGAAGGCAAAGATTTAGCCTTGGTAGGAACATCCAAGATTTTCTTATGGGCTCTAGGAGGAGTTGAGACCTCCAACCCAGAAATAGCCTCTGAAAAGGGAGATTTAAGAAGTCCCTTAAGCAACAGCTTGTTTTTCCTTTCCAACAAAGTCCTATTTGAAAAGTTTTCACAGATAGTACAGGGAAGGTCAACAGATAAGTGGGACGCCCCCAAACAAAAGACACACAAAGAGTGTGTATCAGAAGTAGGTAGTTTTTGTCCACAATCAGAACACTGTTTAAACCCCGGACTACCTTTCTTATCTGCCATGATAGCAAATTAGATAGCAGAAGAGGGTACCAGCAATGGTACAAAAAAATACCCAAAGGTATGAGAAAAAGGGAAAGACTACCATCGATGGTAAGGGGAAAATACCTTGCGGTAAAAGGTAGAGAAAAGGGAAGAAAAACCTGAAGAAAATATGGTCGCTAGATGCAAAAGTGTAAGAGACAATGAAATAGAAACTTTTCTGACAGAAAAGTAATATAAATGACTAATAAACAACAAATAACTGTACTTAGATCAAGAGAAGCAGCTTGACATAACCAAATGGCAATGCAGCAAACGAAATCTGAGGTAACAGGGAGAGGGGGATTGTGGGTATGAGTTTAGCTCGAGAGTTTGAAGCTGACGTGAGCTTGGAATATGGCCGGCTTGGTTCTGAGGTTGGAACCAATACCCAATCGTAAGGAATGAACGAGGATTAACAATATCAGATATAATGTTACACCATCACCTTACAACCCCACACAGTATCACAGCAGGACAAACATTGACATATCTGTTTAGGGCAGAGGGACAGAAACACAGAGACATATTAGCCTTTCGGCTGTTAAACACTGTACAAATAGCTTTGGAAGGAGTTTTGGAAACATACCCTTATGTAGGAATAAAACACTGAAATACAAATGGATGTAGCCATGTACTGGTAGCAACCAACTGTAAGAATGCCATTGCTCAATTGATGAAAAGACCTCTGTGGTGCACAGACAAAAAATAACAGGCTATTCTCTGGCTATCATGTGGATAGGTCCACAGTTGGGAGTTACACAGACAGACTACATTCCTTGATAAAGTAACATGTACACAGCAACCCTGTAAGTCCAGCAAGATGAATTGCACACAATACTACATATGCTGTCTGCACTTCTGCAACCCTACCCAAATGTAGAATATACCTGTGTGTGCAGGGTCTACCAAGGATGTAGGTAAGCATACTCACAGTACTGAAATGTGTCCAGTTTTTCTGAGCAGCTCATGCTAATGTCAACACTAAAAAAGCACAAAATGTTTAGAACTGTGTAAATGAATATTCACAGTATAGCAGTTCACAAACAATTCTTGTGCCAAAGGAATACATCTCTATAACTAGCTTTGTATGGCAGTTAATTGTAACAGTTGAAAAGAAAGTACATCTTTCCATGTATCTTGGGGTAGTATTTTGAGGGATGAGTACATTTTTACGCTGACAAGTGGGTACTGGAAACAGCAACATTAGGTCTGAGCACAAAATGTAAATCTCTGGCTACACCCCTGGCTTCTGATATAAGAACTATACCAACCTTCTGTCTTAAATAATGATGTCCACAGCAAACAAGGATGATCGCCATCTTGGAAAGTTGAAAGGGCTACGCCTACCTGAGTTAGAAATTTATAGTACTGGATTGCTATGACAGTGATTACTGTAATTACTACACAACAGGCTGCATGCAATTAGCAAATCGTGGGCACTAATTGATGA